>NW_026781698.1:0-202000 GCF_030144855.1 Hypanus sabinus
GGTAATAACTATTCCTGAACCTGGTGGTGTGGGTCCTGAGGCTCCTGTACCTCCTTCCTGATGGTTGAGGGGTAATAACTGTCCCTGAACCTGTGGTGTGGTACCTGAGGCTCCTGTACCTTCTTCCTGATGGTTGAGGGATAATAACTGTTCCTGAACCTGGTGGTGTGGGTCCTGAGGCTCCTGTACCTCCTTCCTGATGGCTGAGGGGTAATAGCTGTTCCTGAACCTGGTGGTGTGGGTCCAGAGGCTCCTGTACCTCCTTCCTGATGGTTGAGGGGTTATAACCGTCCCTGAAACTGGTGCTGTGGGTCCTGAGGCTCCTGTACCTCCTTCCTGATGGTTGAGGGGTAATAACTGTCCCTGAACCTGTGGTGTGGGACCTGAGGCTCCTGTACCTCCTTCCTTATGGTTGAGGGGTAATAACTGTTCCTGAACCTGGTGGTGTGGGTCCTGAGGCTCCTGTACCTTCTTCTTGATGGTTGAGGGATAATAACTGTTCCTGAACCCGGTGGTGTGGGTCCTGAGGCTCCTGTACCTCCTTCCTGATGGTTGAGGGATAATAACTGTTCCTGATCCCGGTGGTGTGGTTCCTGAGGCTCCTGTACCTCCTTCCTGATGGTTGAGGGGTAATAACTGTTCCTGAACCTGGTGGTGTGGGACCTGAGGCTCCTGTACCTCCTTCCTGATGGTTGTAATAACTCCCTGAACCTGGTGGTGTGGGTCCTGAGGCTCCTGTACCTCTTTCCTGATGGTTGAGGAGTAATAACTGTCCCTGAACCTGGTGGTGTGGGTCCTGAGGCTCCTGTACCTCCTTCCTGATGGCTGAGGGGTAATAACTCTTCCTGACCAGGCGGTGTGGGACCTGAGGCTCCTGTACCTCCTTCCTGATGGTTGAGGGGTAATAACTGTCCCTGAACCTGTGGTGTGGGACCTGAGGCTCCTGTACCTTCTTCCCGATGGTTGAGGGATAATAACTGTTCCTGAAACTGGTGGTGTGGGTCCTGAGGCTCCTGTACCTTTTTCCTGATGGTTGAGGAGTAATAACTGTCCCTGAACCTGGTGGTGTGGGTCCTGAGGCTCCTGTACCTCCTTCCTGATGGCTGAGGGGTAATAACTGTCCCTGAACCTGGTGGTGTGGGTCCTGAGGCTCCTGTACCTCCTTCCTGATGGCTGAGGGGTAATAACTGTTCCTGAACCTGGTGGTGTGGGTCCTGAGGCTCCTGTACCTCTTTCCTGATGGTTGAGGGGTAATAACTGTTCCTGAACCTGGTGGTGTGGGTCCTGAGGCTCCTGTACCTCCTTCCTGATGGTTGAGGGGTTATAACTGTCCCTGAAACTGGTGCTGTGTGTCCTGAGGCTCCTGTACCTCCTTCCTGATGGTTGAGGGGTAATAACTGTCCCTGAACCTGTGGTGTGGGACCTGAGGCTCCTGTACCTCCTTCCTGATGGTTGAGGGGTAATAACTCCCTGAACCTGGTGGTGTGCGTCCTGAGGCTCCTGTACCTCTTTCCTGATCGTTGAGGGAGTAATAACTGTTCCTGAACCTGGTGGTGTGCGTCCTGAGGCTCCTGTACCTTCTTCCTGATGGTTGAGGGATAATAACTGTTCCTGAACCTGCTGGTGTGGGTCCTGTGGCTCCTGTACCACCTTCCCGATGGTTGAGGGGTTATAACTGTTCCTCAACCTGGTGGTGTGGGTCCTGAGGCTCCTGTACCTCCTTCCTGATGGTTGAGGGTAATAACTGTTCCTGAACCTGGTGGTGTGGGTCCTGAGGCTCCTGTATCTCCTTCCTGATGGTTGAGGGTAATAACTGTTCCTGAACCTGGTGGTGTGGGTCCTGAGGCTCCTGTACCTCCTTCCTGATGGTTGAGGGGTATTAACTGTTCCTGAACCTGGTGGTGTGGGTCCTGAGGCTCCTGTACCTCTTTCCTGATGGTTGAGGAGTAATAACTGTTCCTGAACCTGGTGGTGTGGGTCGTGAGGCTCCTGTACCTCCTTCCTGATGATTCAGGGGTAATAACTGTCCCTGACCAGGCGGTGTGGGACCTGAGGCTCCTGTACCTCCTTCCTGATGGTTGAGGGGTAATAACTGTTCCTGAACCTGGTGGTGTGTGTCCTGAGGCTCCTGTACCTCCTTCCTGATGGTTGAGGGGTTATAACTGCTCCTGAAACTGGTGCTGTGGGTCCTGAGGCTCCTGTACCTCCTTCCTGATGGTTAAGGTGTAATCACTGTCCCTGAACCTGTGGTGTGGGACCTGAGGCTCCTGTACCTTCTTCCTGATGGTTGAGGGATATAACTGTTCCTGAACCTGGTGGTGGGGGTCCTGTACCTCCTTCCTGATGGTTTAGGGGTAATAACTCTCTGAACCTGGTGGTGTGGGTCCTGAGGCTCCTGTACCTCCTTCCTGATGGTTGAGTGGTAATAACTCCCTGAACCTGGTGGTGTGGGTCCTAAGGCTCCTGTACCTCCTTCCTGATGGTTGAGTGGTAATAACTCCCTGAACCTGGTGGTGTGGGTCCTGAGGCTCCTGTACCTCCTTCCTGATGGTTGAGGGGTTATAACTGTCCCTGAAACTGGTGCTGTGGGTCCTGAGGCTCCTGTACCTCCTTCCTGATGGTTGAGGGGTAATAACTCCCTGAACCTGGTGGTGTGGGTCCTGAGGCTCCTGTACCCCTTTCCTGATGGTTGAGGGAGTAATAACTGTTCCTGAACCTGGTGGTGTGGGTCCTGAGGCTCCTGTACCTCCTTCCTGATGATTCAGGAGTAATAACTGTCCATGACCAGGCGGTGTGGGACCTGAGGCTCCTGTACCTTCTTCCTGATGGTTGAGGGGTAATAACTGTTCCTGAACCTGCTGGTGTGGGTCCTGTGGCTCCTGTACCACCTTCCTGATGGTTGAGGGGTTATAACTGTCCCTCAACCTGGTGGTGTGGGTCCTGAGGCTCCTGTACCTCCTTCCTGATGGTTGAGGGTAATAACTGTTCCTGAACCTGGTGGTGTGGGTCCTGAGGCTCCTGTATCTCCTTCCTGATGGTTGAGGGTAATAACTGTTCCTGAACCTGGTGGTGTGGGTCCTGAGGCTCCTGTACCTCCTTCCTGATGGTTGAGGGGTAATAACTGTTCCTGAACCTGGTGGTGTGGGTCCTGAGGCTCCTGTACCTCTTTCCTGATGGTTGAGGAGTAATAACTGTTCCTGAACCTGGTGGTGTGGGTCGTGAGGCTCCTGTACCTCCTTCCTGATGATTGAGGGGTAATAACTGTCCATGACCAGGCGGTGTGGGTCCTGAGGCTCCTGTATCTCCTTCCTGATGGTTGAGGGGTAATAACTGTTCCTGAACCTGCTGGTGTGGGTCCTGAGGCTCCTGTACCTCTTTCCTGATGGTTGAGGGAGTAATAACTGTTCCTGAACCTGCTGGTGTGGGTCCTGTGGCTCCTGTACCACCTTCCTGATGGTTGAGGGGATATAACTGTCCCTCAACCTGGTGGTGTGGGTCCTGAGGCTCCTGTACCTCCTTCCTGATGGTTGAGGGTAATAACTGTTCCTGAACCTGGTGGTGTGGGTCCTGTGGCTCCTGTACCTCTTTCCTGATGGTTGAGGAGTAATAACTGTTCCTGAACCTGGTGGTGTGGGTCCTGAGGCTCCTGTACCTCCTTCCTGATGGTTGAGGGGTAATAACTGTTCCTGAACCTGCTGGTGTGGGTCCTGAGGCTCCTGTACCTCTTTCCTGATGGTTGAGGGAGTAATAACTGTTCCTGAACCTGGTGGTGTGGGTCCTGAGGCTCCTGTACCTCCTTCCTGATGGTTGAGGTGTATTAACTGTTCCTGAACCTGGTGGTGTGGGTCCTGAGGCTCCTGTACCTCTTTCCTGATGGTTGAGGAGTAATAACTGTTCCTGAACCTGGTGGTGTGGGTCGTGAGGCTCCTGTACCTCCTTCCTGATGATTGAGGGGTAATAACTGTCCATGACCAGGCGGTGTGGGTCCTGAGGCTCCTGTATCTCCTTCCTGATGGTTGAGGGGTAATAACTGTTCCTGAACCTGCTGGTGTGGGTCCTGAGGCTCCTGTACCTCTTTCCTGATGGTTGAGGGAGTAATAACTGTTCCTGAACCTGCTGGTGTGGTCCTGTGGCTCCTGTACCACCTTCCTGATGGTTGAGGGGATATAACTGTCCCTCAACCTGGTGGTGTGGGTCCTGAGGCTCCTGTACCTCCTTCCTGATGGTTGAGGGTAATAACTGTTCCTGAACCTGGTGGTGTGGGTCCTGTGGCTCCTGTACCTCTTTCCTGATGGTTGAGGAGTAATAACTGTTCCTGAACCTGGTGGTGTGGGTCCTGAGGCTCCTGTACCTCCTTCCTGATGGTTGAGGGTTTATAACTGTCCCTGAAACTGGTGCTGTGGGTCCTGAGGCTCCTGTACCTCCTTCCTGATGGTTGAGGGGTAATAACTGTCCCTGAACCTGTGGTGTGGGACCTGAGGCTCCTGTACCTTCTTCCTGATGGTTGAGGGATAATAACTGTTCCTGAACCTGGTGGTGTGGGTCCTGAGGCTCCTGTACCTCCTTCCTGATGGTTGAGGGGTAATAACTCCCTGAACCTGGTGGTGTGGGTCCTGAGGCTCCTGTACCTCTTTCCTGATGGTTGAGGGAGTAATAACTGTTCCTGAACCTGGTGGTGTGGGTCCTGTACCTCCTTCCTGATGGTTTAGGGGTAATAACTCTCTGAACCTGGTGGTGTGGGTCCTGAGGCTCCTGTACCTCCTTCCTGATGGTTGAGTGGTAATAACTCCCTGAACCTGGTGGTGTGGGTCCTGAGGCTCCTGTACCTCCTTCCTGATGGTTGAGGAGTAATAACTGTCCCTGAACCTGCTGGTGTGGGTCCTGAGGCTCCTGTACCTCCTTCCTGATGGCTGAGGGGTAATAACTGTTCCTGAACCTGGTGGTGTGGGTCCTGAGGCTCCTGTACCTCCTTCCTGATGGTTGAGGGGTTATAACTGTCCCTGAAACTGGTGCTGTGGGTCCTGAGGCTCCTGTACCTCCTTCCTGATGGTTGAGGGGTAATAACTCCCTGAACCTGGTGGTGTGGGTCCTGAGGCTCCTGTACCTCTTTCCTGATGGTTGAGGGAGTAATAACTGTTCCTGAACCTGGTGGTGTAGGTCCTGAGGCTCCTGTACCTCCTTCCTGATGATTCAGGAGTAATAACTGTCCATGACCAGGCGGTGTGGGACCTGAGGCTCCTGTACCTTCTTCCTGATGGTTGAGGGGTAATAACTGTTCCTGAACCTGCTGGTGTGGGTCCTGTGGCTCCTGTACCACCTTCCTGATGGTTGAGGGGTTATAACTGTCCCTCAACCTGGTGGTGTGGGTCCTGAGGCTCCTGTACCTCCTTCCTGATGGTTGAGGGTAATAACTGTTCCTGAACCTGGTGGTGTGGGTCCTGAGGCTCCTGTATCTCCTTCCTGATGGTTGAGGGTAATAACTGTTCCTGAACCTGGTGGTGTGGGTCCTGAGGCTCCTGTACCTCCTTCCTGATGGTTGAGGGGTAATAACTGTTCCTGAACCTGGTGGTGTGGGTCCTGAGGCTCCTGTACCTCTTTCCTGATGGTTGAGGAGTAATAACTGTTCCTGAACCTGGTGGTGTGGGTCGTGAGGCTCCTGTACCTCCTTCCTGATGATTGAGGGGTAATAACTGTCCATGACCAGGCGGTGTGGGTCCTGAGGCTCCTGTACCTCCTTCCTGATGGTTGAGGGGTAATAACTGTTCCTGAACCTGCTGGTGTGGGTCCTGAGGCTCCTGTACCTCTTTCCTGATGGTTGAGGGAGTAATAACTGTTCCTGAACCTGGTGGTGTGGGTCCTGAGGCTCCTGTACCTCCTTCCTGATGGTTGAGGGGTATTAACTGTTCCTGAACCTGGTGGTGTGGGTCCTGAGGCTCCTGTACCTCTTTCCTGATGGTTGAGGAGTAATAACTGTTCCTGAACCTGGTGGTGAGGGTCCTGAGGCTCCTGTACCTCCTTCCTGATGGTTGAGGGTTTATAACTGTCCCTGAAACTGGTGCTGTGGGTCCTGAAACTCCTGTACCTCCTTCCTGATGGTTGAGGGGTAATAACCGTCCCTGAACCTGTGGTGTGGGACCTGAGGCTCCTGTACCTTCTTCCTGATGGTTGAGGGATAATAACTGTTCCTGAACCTGGTGGTGTGGGTCCTGAGGCTCCTGTACCTCCTTCCTGATGGTTGAGGGGTAATAACTCCCTGAACCTGATGGTGTGGGTCCTGAGGCTCCTGTACCTCTTTCCTGATGGTTGAGGGAGTAATAACTGTTCCTGAACCTGTGGTGTGGGTCCTGAGGCTCCTGTACCTCCTTCCTGATGATTGAGGGGTAATAACTGTCCATGACCAGGCGGTGTGGGACCTGTGGCTCCTGTACCACCTTCCTGATGGTTGAGGGGTTATAACTGTCCCTCAACCTGGTGGTGTGGGTCCTGAGGCTCCTGTACCTCCTTCCTGATGGTTGAGGAGTAATAGCTGTTCCTGAACCTGGTGGTGTGGGTCCTGAGGCTCCGGTACCTCATTCCTGATGTTTGAGGGGTTATAACTGTCCCTGAAACTGGTGCTGTGGGTCCTGAGGCTCCTGTCCCTGCTTCCTGATGGTTGAGGGGTAATAACTGTCCCTCAACCTGGTGGTGTGGGACCTGAGGCTCCTGTACCTTCTTCTTGATGGTTGAGGGATAATAACTGTTCCTGAACCTGCTGGTGTGGGTCCTGAGGCTCCTGTACCTCTTTCCTGATGGTTGAGGGAGTAATAACTGTTCCTGAACCTGTGGTGTGGGTCCTGAGGCTCCTGTACCTCCTTCCTGTTGATTGAGGGGTAATAACTGTCCATGACCAGGCGGTGTGGTACCTGTGACTCCTGTACCACCTTCCTGATGGTTGAGTGGTTATAACTGTCCCTCAACCTGGTGGTGTGGGTCCTGAGGCTCCTGTACCTCCTTCCTGATGGTTGAGGAGTAATAACTGTTCCTGAACCTGGTGGTGTGGGTCCTGAGGCTCCGGTACCTCATTCCTGATGTTTGAGGGGTTATAACTGTCCCTGAAACTGGTGCTGTGGGTCCTGAGGCTCCTGTCCCTGCTTCCTGATGGTTGAGGGGTAATAACTGTCCCTCAACCTGGTGGTGTGGGACCTGTGGCTCCTGTACCTTCTTCTTGATGGTTGAGGGATAATAACTGTTCCTGAACCTGCTGGTGTGGGTCCTGAGGCTCCTGTATCTCCTTCCTGATGGTTGAGGGTAATAACTGTTCCTGAACCTGGTGGTGTGGGTCCTGAGGCTCCTGTACCTCCTTCCTGATGGTTGAGGGTAATAACTGTTCCTGAACCTGGTGGTGTGGGTCCTGAGGCTCCTGTATCTCCTTCCTGATGGTTGAGGGTAATAACTGTTCCTGAACCTGGTGGTGTGGGTCCTGAGGCTCCTGTACCTCCTTCCTGATGGGTGAGGGTAATAACTGTCCCTGACCAGGCGGTTTGGGACCTGAGGCTCCTGTACCTCCTTCCTGATGGTTGAGGGGTTATAACTGTCCCTGTGATGCTGTGGGTCCTGAGGCTCCTGTACCTCCTTCCTGATGATTGAGGGGTAATAACTATTCCTGAACCTGGTGGTGTGGGTCCTGAGGCTCCTGTACCTCCTTCCTGATGGTTGAGGGGTAATAACTGTCCCTGAACCTGTGGTGTGGTACCTGAGGCTCCTTTACCTTCTTCCTGATGGTTGAGGGATAATAACTGTTCCTGAACCTGGTGGTGTGGGTCCTGAGGCTCCTGTACCTCCTTCCTGATGGCTGAGGGGTAATAGCTGTTCCTGAACCTGGTGGTGTGGGTCCTGAGGCTCCTGTACCTCCTTCCTGATGGTTGAGGGGTTATAACTGTCCCTGAAACTGGTGCTGTGGGTCCTGAGGCTCCTGTACCTCCTTCCTGATGGTTGAGGGGTAATAACTGTCCCTGATCCTGTGGTGTCGGACCTGAGGCTCCTGTACCTCCTTCCTTATGGTTGAGGGGTAATAACTGTTCCTGAACCTGGTGGTGTGGGTCCTGAGGCTCCTGTACCTCCTTCTTGATGGTTGAGGGATAATAACTGTTCCTGAACCTGGTGGTGTGGGTCCTGAGGCTCCTGTACCTTCTTCTTGATGGTTGAGGGATAATAACTGTTCCTGAACCCGGTGGTGTGGGTCCTGAGGCTCCTGTACCTCCTTCCTGATGGTTGAGGGATAATAACTGTTCCTGATCCCGGTGGTGTGGTTCCTGAGGCTCCTGTACCTCTTTCCTGATGGTTGAGGAGTAATAACTGTCCCTGAACCTGGTGGTGTGGGTCCTGAGGCTCCTGTACCTCCTTCCTGATGGCTGAGGGGTAATAACTGTTCCTGAACCTGGTGGTGTGGGTCCTGAGGCTCCTGTACCTCCTTCCTGATGATTGAGGGGTAATAACTGTCCCTGACCAGGCGGTGTGGGACCTGAGGCTCCTGTACCTCCTTCCTGATGGTTGAGGGGTAATAACTGTCCCTGAACCTGTGGTGTGGGACCTGAGGCTCCTGTACCTTCTTCCCGATGGTTGAGGGATAATAACTGTTCCTGAAACTGGTGCTGTGGGTCCTGAGGCTCCTGTACCTCTTTCGTGATGGTTGAGGAGTAATAACTGTCCCTGAACCTGGTGGTGTGGGTCCTGAGGCTCCTGTACCTCCTTCCTGATGGTTGAGGAGTAATAACTGTTCCTGAACCTGGTGGTGTGGGTCCTGAGGCTCCGGTACCTCATTCCTGATGTTTGAGGGGTTATAACTGTCCCTGAAACTGGTGCTGTGGGTCCTGAGGCTCCTGTCCCTGCTTCCTGATGGTTGAGGGGTAATAACTGTCCCTCAACCTGGTGGTGTGGGACCTGTGGCTCCTGTACCTTCTTCTTGATGGTTGAGGGATAATAACTGTTCCTGAACCTGCTGGTGTGGGTCCTGAGGCTCCTGTATCTCCTTCCTGATGGTTGAGGGTAATAACTGTTCCTGAACCTGGTGGTGTGGGTCCTGAGGCTCCTGTACCTCCTTCCTGATGGTTGAGGGTAATAACTGTTCCTGAACCTGTTGGTGTGGGTCCTGAGGCTCCTGTATCTCCTTCCTGATGGTTGAGGGTAATAACTGTTCCTGAACCTGGTGGTGTGGGTCCTGAGGCTCCTGTACCTCCTTCCTGATGGTTGAGGGTAATAACTGTCCCTGAACCTGTTGTGTGGTACCTGAGGCTCCTTTACCTTCTTCCTGATGGTTGAGGGATAATAACTGTTCCTGAACCTGGTGGTGTGGGTCCTGAGGCTCCTGTACCTCCTTCCTGATGGCTGAGGGGTAATAGCTGTTCCTGAACCTGGTGGTGTGGGTCCTGAGGCTCCTGTACCTCCTTCCTGATGGTTGAGGGGTTATAACTGTCCCTGAAACTGGTGCTGTGGGTCCTGAGGCTCCTGTACCTCCTTCCTGATGGTTGAGGGGTAATAACTGTCCCTGATCCTGTGGTGTCGGACCTGAGGCTCCTGTACCTCCTTCCTTATGGTTGAGGGGTAATAACTGTTCCTGAACCTGGTGGTGTGGGTCCTGAGGCTCCTGTACCTCCTTCTTGATGGTTGAGGGATAATAACTGTTCCTGAACCTGGTGGTGTGGGTCCTGAGGCTCCTGTACCTTCTTCTTGATGGTTGAGGGATAATAACTGTTCCTGAACCCGGTGGTGTGGGTCCTGAGGCTCCTGTACCTCCTTCCTGATGGTTGAGGGATAATAACTGTTCCTGATCCCGGTGGTGTGGTTCCTGAGGCTCCTGTACCTCTTTCCTGATGGTTGAGGAGTAATAACTGTCCCTGAACCTGGTGGTGTGGGTCCTGAGGCTCCTGTACCTCCTTCCTGATGGCTGAGGGGTAATAACTGTTCCTGAACCTGGTGGTGTGGGTCCTGAGGCTCCTGTACCTCCTTCCTGATGATTGAGGGGTAATAACTGTCCCTGACCAGGCGGTGTGGGACCTGAGGCTCCTGTACCTCCTTCCTGATGGTTGAGGGGTAATAACTGTCCCTGAACCTGTGGTGTGGGACCTGAGGCTCCTGTACCTTCTTCCCGATGGTTGAGGGATAATAACTGTTCCTGAAACTGGTGCTGTGGGTCCTGAGGCTCCTGTACCTCTTTCGTGATGGTTGAGGAGTAATAACTGTCCCTGAACCTGGTGGTGTGGGTCCTGAGGCTCCTGTACCTCCTTCCTGATGGCTGAGGGGTAATAACTGTTCCTGAACCTGGTGGTGTGGGTCCTGAGGCTCCTGTACCTCTTTCCTGATGGTTGAGGATTAATAACTGTTCCTGAACCTGGTGTTGTGGGACCTGAGGCTCCTGTACCTCCTTCCTGATGGTTGAGGGGTAATAACTGTTCCTGAACCTAGTGGTGTGGGTCCTGAGGCTCCTGTACCTCCTTCCTGATGGTTGAGGGGTAATAACTGTTCCTGAACCTGGTGGTGTGTGTCCTGAGGCTCTTGTACCTCCTTCCTGATTGTTGAGGGGTAATAACTGTCCCTGAACCTGTGGTGTGGGACCTGAGGCTCCTGTACCTTCTTCCTGATGGTTGAGGGATAATAACTGTTCCTGATCCTGGTGGTGTGGGTCATGAGGCTCCTGTACCTCCTTCCTGATGGTTGAGGGGTAATAACTCCCTGAACCTGGTGGTGTGGGTCCTGAGGCTCCTGTACTTCTTTCCTGATGGTTGAGGAGTAATAACTGTCCCTTAACCTGGTGGTGTGGGTCCTGAGGCTCCTGTACCTCCTTCCTGATGGCTGAGGGGTAATAACTGTTCCTGAACCTGGTGGTGTGGGTCCTGAGGCTCCTGTACCTCTTTCCTGATGGTTGAGGAGTACTAACTGTTCCTGAACCTGGTGGTGTGGATCCTGTGGCTCCTGTACCTCTTTCCTGATGGTTGAGGAGTATTAACTGTTCCTGAACCTGGTGGTGTGGGACCTGAGGCTCCTGTACCTCCTTCCTGATGGTTGAGGGGTAATAACTGTTCCTGAACCTATTGGTGTGGGTCCTGACGCTCCTCTACCTCCTTCCTGATTGTTGAGGGGTAATAACTGTCCCTGAACCTGTGGTGTTGGACCTGAGGCTCCTGTACCTCCTTCGTGATGGTTGAGTGGTAATAACTGTTCCTGAACCTGGTGGTGTGGGTCCTGAGGCTCCTGTATCTCCTTCCTGATTGTTGAGGGGTAATAACTGTCCCTGAACCTGTGGTGTGGGACCTGAGGCTCCTGTACCTTCTTCCTGATGGTTGAGGGATAATAACTGTTCCTGAACCTGGTGGTGTGGGTCCTGAGGCTCCTGTACCTCCTTCCTGATGGTTGAGGGGTAATAACTCCCTGAACCTGGTGGTGTGGGTCCTGAGGCTCCTGTACCTCTTTCCTGATGGTTGAGGGTAATAACTGTCCCTGAACCTGGTGGTGTGGGACCTGAGGCTCCTGTACCTCCTTCCTGATGGCAGCAGTGAGAGGAGAGCACGGCCTTGGCGGTGGGCCTCTTTGATGATGGACGTTGCTTTTCTATGGCAACGTTTTGTGTCAACGTGCTGAGTGGTTGCGAGGGTTTACCTGAGACGTGCTGCACTGAATCCATTGCCTTTCTGTGTTCCCATACCAGGCCCTGACGTAGCCAGTCAGCGTCCTATAGAAATTTCCGGTTTTCGATGACTCGCCGAATCTCTGCAGCCTCCTCAGGAAGTAGAGGCGCTGTCGTGCGCTCTTTGCAATTACGTTTATGTGATCGGTCCAGGACAGGTCCTGTGTAATAGTGACACCCGGGAATTTAAAGCTGCTCACTCTCTCCGCCTCTGAGCCGATGATGATCACGGAAGAGATGTGCCCCTGTTGTGCTGAACGTTTTCAGGGCTTTTAAAGATCAGCTTCGTTTGTCACACCTGAGGCTTTGGGGTTCCGGCGATTCTCCGTCTTTCGTTCTTCTGGGCGGGTTTCCCTTCTGTCTGCGGAGGGCAGGCATCTCGGGTTGGACACCGGACACAGTCCCGGATCTGAAACGGGCTTCGCGGCCCGCACAGTCCCGGGGTCAAGGC
The DNA here is from genome assembly GCF_030144855.1 of Hypanus sabinus. NCBI lineage: Eukaryota > Metazoa > Chordata > Chondrichthyes > Myliobatiformes > Dasyatidae > Hypanus > Hypanus sabinus. The sequence goes on from NW_026781698.1 coordinate 12,111, forward strand.
CGGCTGAGGAGACCTCCAGAGAGGGGGGAGGGAGAAGATGTATGAGCCAGGGTTTGGGGAGAGGATGAAGGGCTTTAAGTGAGATAAGAAGCAGTGAAAGAAGGAGAGAAGTTTAGAGAAGCGGCGGGGGTGGTGGAAATGCAGCTGCAACAAAGACGGGGCAGCGGCCATTTCTCAGTAGGAGATCTCGGAAATATTTTTTCAGATGTAATGCGCAGGCCATTCCAACCAGCCGCAGCACCGCCTGGGAGAGGGGTGGGTTCACCACAGAGGATTGATATTAGCCGCAGAAAGTCGGAGAGAGGACAGAGAAGATTCACCAGGATGATTCCTGGAATGCGGGGGCTAACATACGAGGAGCGTTTGTCGGCTCTTGGACTGTGTTGGTTAGAGTAGAGAAGAATGAGAGGGGATCTCATAGAAACATTTCGAGTGTTGACAGGGTTGGACAGGGTAGATGTGGAAAGGCTGTTTCCCTTGGTGGGTGAGTCCAGGACAAGAGGTCACAGTCTTAGAATTAGAGTCTACCCATTTAAAACGGAGATGAGGAGAGATGTTTTTAGACAGGGGGTCGTGGATTTAGGGAATTCGTTGCCACGTACAGCTGTGCAGGCCCGATAGCCGAGTGTGCTTAAGGAGGAGATTGACAGGTATCTGATCAGTCAGGATATCAAGGGCTATGGGGGGAAAGCCGGAAATTGGAAGGAGACGAGAGAATAGTTTAGATCATGATGGAGTGGTCTACCAGACTTGATGGGCCGAATGGCCTACCTCTGCTCCTTTGTATGGTGATCTTTTGAAGTGGAAATCTCAGTCAGAACCAACATGGACACCGGCCTCCCTAGCTTCCAGGACACCTTCAAGACGTGATGCCACAAAAAGGCGGAGTCCATCATCGAGGACGCCCACCACACAGGACGTGACTCTTCCCATTGTTACCATCAGGGAAGAGGTACAGGGGCCTGAAGACACACACTCAATGATTCAGGGACAGCTTCTCCCCTCTGCCATCAGGGAGGAGGTACAGGGGCCTGAAGACACACACTCAACGATTCAGGAACAGCTTCTTCCCCTCTGCCATCAGGGAAGAGGTACAGGGGCCTGAAGACACACACTCAACGATACAGGAACAGCTTCTCCCCCTCTGCCATCAGGGAGAAGGTACAGGAGCCTGAAGACACACACTCAACGATTCAGGAACAGCTTTTTCCCCTCTGCCATCAGGGAGGAGGTACAGGAGCCTGAAGGCCCACACTCAACGATTCAGGAACAGCTTCTTCCCCTCTGCCATCAGGGAGGAGGTAGAGGAGCCTGAAGACACACACTCAACGATTCAGGAACAGCTTCTTACCCTCTGCCATCAGGGAGGAGGTAGAGGAGCCTGAAGACACACACTCAACGATTCAGTAACAGCTTCTTCCCCTCTGCCATCAGAGAGGAGGTACAGGAGCCTGAAGGCCCACACTCTGCAATTCAGGAACAGCTTCTTCCACTCCGCCATCAGGGTGGAGGTACAGGAGCCTGAAGACACACACTCAGCAATTCAGGAACAGCTTGTTCCCTCCGCCATTAGGGAGGAGGTACAGGAGCCTGAAGGCCCACACTGAACGATTCAGGAACAGCCTTTACCCCTCTGCCATCAGGGAGGGGGTACAGGAGCCTGAAGACACACACTGAGCGATTCAGCAACAGCTTCTCCCCTCTGCCATCAGGGAGGGGGTACAGGAGCCTGAAGACACACACTCAACGGTTCAGGAACAGCTTCTCCCCTCTGCCATCAGGGAGGGGGTACAGGAGCCTGAAGACACACACTCAACTGTTCAGGAACAGCTTCTCCACTCTGCCATCAGGGAGGGGGAACAGGAGCCTGAAGACACACACTCAACGATTCAGTAACAGCTTCTTCCCCTCCGCCATCAGAGAGAAGGTACAGGAGCCTGAAGACACACACTCAACGATTCAGGAACAGCTTCTTCCCCTCTGCCATCAGGGAGGAGGTAGAGGATCCTGAAGACACACACTCAATGATTCAGTAAAAGCTTCTTCCCCTCTGCCATCAGAGAGGAGGTACAGGAGCCTGAAGGCCCACACTCTGCAATTCAGGAACAGCTTCTTCCACTCCGCCATCAGGGTGGAGGTACAGGAGCCTGAAGACACACACTCAATGATTCAAGAGCAGCTTCTTCCCCTCTGCCATCAGGGAGGAGGTACAGGAGCCTGAAGGCCCACACTGAACGATTCAGGAACAGCCTTTACCCCTCTGCCATCAGGGAGGGGTTCCAGGACCCTGAAGACTCACACTGTGCGATTCAGGAACAGCTTCTCCCCTCTGCCATCAGGGAGGGGGTACAGGAGCCTGAAGACACACACTCAACGATTCAGTAACAGCTTCTCCCCTCTGCCATCAGGGAGGGGGAACAGGAGCCTGAAGACACACACTCAACGATTCAGTAACAGCTTCTTCCCCTCCGACATCAGAGAGAAGGTACAGGAGCCTGAAGACACACACTCAACGATTCAGGAAGAGCTTCTTCCCCTCCGCCATCAGAGAGAAGGTACAGGAGCCTGAAGACACACACTCAACGATTCAGGAAGAGCTTCTTCCCCTCCGCCATCAGAGAGAAGGTACAGGCGCCTGAAGACACACACTCAACGATTCAGGAAGAGCTTCTTCCCCTCCGCCATCAGAGAGAAGGTACAGGAGCCTGAAGACACACACTCAATGATTCTGGAACAGCTTCTTCCCCTCTGCCATCAGGGAGGAGGTAGAGGAGCCTGAAGACACACACTCGATGATTCAGGAACAGCTTTTTCCCCTCTGCCATCAGGGAGGAGGTACAGGAGCCTGAAGGCCCACACTCAACGATTCAGGAACAGCTTCTTCCCCTCTGCCATCAGGGAGGAGGTAGAGGAGCCTGAAGACACACACTCAACGATTCAGGAACAGTTTCTTCCCCTCTGCCATCAGGGAGGAGGTAGAGGAGCCTGAAGACACACACTCAACGATTCAGTAAAAGCTTCTTCCCCTCTGCCATCAGAGAAGAGGTACAGGAGCCTGAAGGCCCACACTCTGCAATTCAGGAACAGCTTCTTCCACTCCGCCATCAGGGTGGAGGTACAGGAGCCTGAAGACACACACTCAATGATTCAAGAGCAGCTTCTTCCCCTCTGCCAACAGGGAGGAGGTACAGGAGCCTGAAGGCCCACACTGAACGATTCAGGAACAGCCTTTACCCCTCTGCCATCAGGGAGGGGTTCCAGGACCCTGAAGACTCACACTGAGCGATTCAGGAACAGCTTCTCCCCTCTGCCATCAGGGAGGGGGTACAGGAGCCTGAAGACTCACACTCAACTGTTCAGGAACAGCTTCTTCCCCTCTGCCATCAGGGAGGGGGAACAGGAGCCTGAAGACACACACTCAACGATTCAGTAACAGCTTCTTCCCCTCTGCCATCAGGGTGGGGGTACAGGAGCCTGAAGACACACACTCAACGATTCAGGAACAGCTTCTTCCCCTCTGCCATCAGGGAGGAGGTAGAGGATCCTGAAGACACACACTCAACGATTCAGGAACAGCTTCTTCCCCTCTGCCATCAGGGAGGAGGTAGAGGAGCCTGAAGACACACACTCAACGATTCAGTAAAAGCTTCTTCCCCTCTGCCATCAGAGAGGAGGTACAGGAGCCTGAAGGCCCACACTCTGCAATTCAGGAACAGCTTCTTCCACTCCGCCATCAGGGTGGAGGTACAGGAGCCTGAAGACACACACTCAATGATTCAAGAGCAGCTTCTTCCCCTCTGCCATCAGGGAGGAGGTACAGGAGCCTGAAGGCCCACACTGAACGATTCAGGAACAGCCTTTACCCCTCTGCCATCAGGGAGGGGTTCCAGGACCCTGAAGACTCACACTGTGCGATTCAGGAACAGCTTCTCCCCTCTGCCATCAGGGAGGGGGTACAGGAGCCTGAAGACACACACTCAACGATTCAGTAACAGCTTCTCCCCTCTGCCATCAGGGAGGGGGAACAGGAGCCTGAAGACACACACTCAACGATTCAGTAACAGCTTCTTCCCCTCCGCCATCAGAGAGAAGGTACAGGAGCCTGAAGACACACACTCAACGATTCAGGAAGAGCTTCTTCCCCTCCGCCATCAGAGAGAAGGTACAGGAGCCTGAAGACACACACTCAACGATTCAGGAAGAGCTTCTTCCCCTCCGCCATCAGAGAGAAGGTACAGGAGCCTGAAGACACACACTCAACGATTCAGGAAGAGCTTCTTCCCCTCCGCCATCAGAGAGAAGGTACAGGAGCCTGAAGACACACACTCAACGATTCTGGAACAGCTTCTTCCCCTCTGCCATCAGGGAGGAGGTAGAGGAGCCTGAAGACACACACTCGATGATTCAGGAACAGCTTTTTCCCCTCTGCCATCAGGGAGGAGGTACAGGAGCCTGAAGGCCCACACTCAACGATTCAGGAACAGCTTCTTCCCCTCTGCCATCAGGGAGGAGGTAGAGGAGCCTGAAGACACACACTCAACGATTCAGGAACAGTTTCTTCCCCTCTGCCATCAGGGAGGAGGTAGAGGAGCCTGAAGACACACACTCAACGATTCAGTAAAAGCTTCTTCCCCTCTGCCATCAGAGAAGAGGTACAGGAGCCTGAAGGCCCACACTCTGCAATTCAGGAACAGCTTCTTCCACTCCGCCATCAGGGTGGAGGTACAGGAGCCTGAAGACACACACTCAATGATTCAAGAGCAGCTTCTTCCCCTCTGCCATCAGGGAGGAGGTACAGGAGCCTGAAGGCCCACACTGAACGATTCAGGAACAGCCTTTACCCCTCTGCCATCAGGGAGGGGTTCCAGGACCCTGAAGACTCACACTGAGCGATTCAGGAACAGCTTCTCCCCTCTGCCATCAGGGAGGGGGAACAGGAGCCTGAAGACACACACTCAACGGTTCAGGAACAGCTTCTCCCCTCTGCCATCAGGGAGGGGGAACAGGAGCCTGAAGACACACACTCAACGATTCAGTAACAGCTTCTTCCCCTCCGCCATCAGAGAGAAGGTACAGGAGCCTGAAGACACACACTCAACGATTCAGGAAGAGCTTCTTCCCCTCCGCCATCAGAGAGAAGGTACAGGAGCCTGAAGACACACACTCAACGATTCAGGAAGAGCTTCTTCCCCTCCGCCATCAGAGAGAAGGTACAGGAGCCTGAAGACACACACTCAACGATTCAGGATGAGCTTCTTCCCCTCCGCCATCAGAGAGAAGGTACAGGAGCCTGAAGACACACACTCAACGATTCTGGAACAGCTTCTTCCCCTCTGCCATCAGGGAGGAGGTAGAGGAGCCTGAAGACACACATTCGATGATTCAGGAACAGCTTTTTCCCCTCTGCCATCAGGGAGGAGGTACAGGAGCCTGAAGGCCCACACTCAACGATTCAGGAACAGCTTCTTCCCCTCTGCCATCAGGGAGGAGGTAGAGGAGCCTGAAGACACACACTCAACGATTCAGGAACAGCTTCTTACCCTCTGCCATCAGGGAGGAGGTAGAGGAGCCTGAAGACACACACTCAACGATTCAGTAAAAGCTTCATCCCCTCTGCCATCAGAGAGGAGGTACAGGAGCCTGAAGGCCCACACTCTGCAATTCAGGAACAGCTTCTTCCACTCTGCCATCAGGGTGGAGGTACAGGACCCTGAAGACACACACTCAATGATTCAAGAGCAGCTTCTTCCCCTCTGCCACCAGGGAGGAGGTACAGGAGCCTGAATACACACACTCAACGATTCAGGAACAGCTTCTTCCCCTCTGCCACCAGGGAGGAGGTACAGGAGCCTGAATACACACACTCAATGAATCAGGAACAGTTTCTTCCCCTCTGCCATCAGTGAGGAGGTACAGGAGCCTGAAGGCCCACACTCAACGATTCAGGAACAGCTTCTTCCCCTCTGCCATCAGGGAGGAGGTACAGGAGCCTGAAGACACACACTCAGCGATTCAGGAACAGCTACTTCCCCTCTGCCATCAGGGAGGAGGTACAGGAGCCTGAAGACACAAACTCAATGAATCAAGAACAGCTTCTTCCCCTCTGCCATCACGGAGCAGATACAGGAGCCTGAAGGCCCACACTGAACGATTCAGGAACAGCCTTTACCCCTCTGCCATCAGGGAGGGGGTACAGGAGCCTGAAGACACACACTGAGCGATTCAGGAACAGCTTCTCCCCTCTGCCATCAGGGAGGGGGTACAGGAGCCTGAAGACACACACTCTGCGATTCAGGAACAGCTTCTTCCCCTCTGCCATCAGGGAGGAGGTACAGGAGCCTGAAGACACACACTCAACGGTTCAGGAACAGCTTCTCCCCTCTGCCATCAAGGAGGGGGAACAGGAGCCTGAAGACACACACTGAGCGATTCAGGAACAGCTTCTCCCCTCTGCGATCAGGGAGGGGGTACAGGAGCCTGAAGACACACACTAAGCGATTCAGGAACAGCTTCTTCCCCTCTGCCATCAGGGAGGAGGTACAGGAGCCTGAAGACACACACTCAACGATTCAGTAACAGCTTCTTCCCCTCTGCCATCAGGGAGGAGGTACAGGAGCCTGAAGTCACACACTCAGCGATTCAGGAACAGCTTCTTCCCCTCTGCCATCAGGGAGGAGGTACAGGAGCGTGAAGGCCCAGACTCAGCGATTCAGGAACAGCTTCTTCCCGTCTTCCATCCGGAGGAGGTACAGGAGCCTGAAGACTCACACTCAGCGATTCAGGAACAGCTTCTTCCTCTCTGCCATCAGGGAGGAGGTACAGTGGCCTGAAGACACACACTCAACGATTCAGGAAGAGCTTCTTCCCCTCCGCCATCAGAGAGAAGGTACAGGAGCCTGAAGTCACACACTCAGCGATTCAGGAACAGCTTCTTCCCCTCTGCCATCAGGGAGGAGGTACAGGAGCGTGAAGGCCCACACTCAGCGATTCAGGAACAGCTTCTTCCCCTCTGCCATCAGGGAGGAGGTACAGTGGCCTGAAGACACACACTCAACGATTCAGGAACAGCTTCTTCCCCTCTGCCATCATGGAAGGGGTCCTGGGGCCTGAAGACACACATTCGGCGATTCAGGAACAGCTTCTTTCCCTCTGCCATCAGAGAGGAGGTACAGGAGCCTGAAGGCCCACACTCTGCTATTCAGGAACAGCTTCTTCCACTCCGCCATCAGGGTGGAGGTACAGGAGCCTGAAGACACACACTCAATGATTCAAGAGCAGCTTCTTCCCCTCTGCCATCAGGGAGGAGGTACGGGAGCCTGAAGACACACACTCAGCAATTCAGGAACAGCTTCTTCCCCTCTGCCATCAGGGAGGAGGTACAGGAGCCTGAAGACACACACCCAGCGATTCAGGAACAGCTTCTTCCCCTCTGCCATCAGGGAGGAGGTACAGGAGCCTGAAGACACACACTCAGAGATTCAGGAACAGCTTCTCCCCCTCTGCCATTAGGGAGGAGGTACAGGAGCCTGAAGACACACACTCAGCGATTCAGGAACAGCTTCTTCCCCTCTGCCATCAGGGGGGAGGTAGAGGAGCCTGAAGACACACACTCAACGATTCAGTAAAAGCTTCTTCCCCTCTGCCATCAGAGAGGAGGTACAGGAGCCGGAAGGCCCACACTCTGCAATTCAGGAACAGCTTCTTCCACTCCGCCATCAGCGTGGAGGTACAGGAGCCTGAAGACACACACTCAATGATTCAAGAGCAGCTTCTTCCCCTCTGCCATCAGGGAGGAGGTACAGGAGCCTGAAGGCCCACACTGAACGATTCAGGAACAGCCTTTACCCCTCTGCCATCAGGGAGGGGTTCCAGGACCCTGAAGACTCACACTGAGCGATTCAGGAACAGCTTCTCCCCTCTGCCATCAGGGAGGGGGTACAGGAGCCTGAAGACACACACTCAACGATTCAGTAACAGCTTCTTCCCCTCCGCCATCAGAGAGAAGGTACAGGAGCCTGAAGACACACACTCAACGATTCAGAAAGAGCTTCTTCCCCTCCGCCATCAGAGAAAAGGTACAGGAGCCTGAAGACACACACTCAACGATTCAGGAACAGCTTTTTCCCCTCTGCCATCAGGGAGGAGGTACAGGAGCCTGAAGGCCCACACTCAACGATTCAGGAACAGCTTCTTCCCCTCTGCCATCAGGGAGGAGGTAGAGGAGCCTGAAGACACACACTCAACGATTCAGGAACAGCTTCTTCCCCTCTGCCATCAGGGAGGAGGTACAGGAGCCTGAATACACACACTCAATGAATCAGGAACAGTTTCTTCCCCTCTGCCATCAGTGAGGAGGTACAGGAGCCTGAAGGCCCACACTCAACGATTCAGGAACAGCTTCTTCCCCTCTGCCATCAGGGAGGAGGTACAGGAGCCTGAAGACACACACTCAGCGATTCAGGAACAGCTACTTCCCCTCTGCCATCAGGGAGGAGGTACAGGAGCCTGAAGACACAAACTCAATGAATCAAGAACAGCTTCTTCCCCTCTGCCATCACGGAGCAGATACAGGAGCCTGAAGGCCCACACTGAAAGATTCAGGAACAGCCTTTACCCCTCTGCCATCAGGGAGGGGGTACAGGAGCCTGAAGACACACACTGAGCGATTCAGGAACAGCTTCTCCCCTCTGCCATCAGGGAGGGGGTACAGGAGCCTGAAGACACACACTCAACGGTTCAGGAACAGCTTCACCCCTCTGCCATCAGGGAGGGGGTACAGGAGCCTGAAGACACACACTAAGCGATTCAGGAACAGCTTCTTCCCCTCTGCCATCAGGGAGGAGGTACAGGAGCCTGAAGACACACACTCAACGATTCAGTAACAGCTTCTTCCCCTCCGCCATCAGAGAGAAGGTACAGGAGCCTGAAGACACACACTCAACGATTCAGGAAGAGCTTCTTCCCCTCCGCCATCAGAGAGAAGGTACAGGAGCCTGAAGTCACACACTCAGCGATTCAGGAACAGCTTCTTCCCCTCTGCCATCAGGGAGGAGGTACAGGAGCGTGAAGGCCCACACTCAGCGATTCAGGAACAGCTTCTTCCCGTCTTCCATCCGGAGGAGGTACAGGAGCCTGAAGACTCACACTCAGCGATTCAGGAACAGCTTCTTCCTCTCTGCCATCAGGGAGGAGGTACAGTGGCCTGAAGACACACACTCAACGATTCAAGAGCAGCTTCTTCCCCTCTGCCATCAGGGAGGAGGTACAGGAGCCTGAAGGCCCACACTGAACGATTCAGGAACAGCCTTTACCCCTCTGCCATCAGGGAGGGGTTCCAGGACCCTGAAGACTCACACTGAGCGATTCAGGAACAGCTTCTCCCCTCTGCCATCAGGGAGGGGGTACAGGAGCCTGAAGACACACACTCAACGATTCAGTAACAGCTTCTTCCCCTACGCCATCAGAGAGAAGGTACAGGAGCCTGAAGACACACACTCAACGATTCAGGAAGAGCTTCTTCCCCTCCGCCATCAGAGAGAAGGTACAGGAGCCTGAAGACACACACTCAACGATTCAGGAACAGCTTTTTCCCCTCTGCCATCAGGGAGGAGGTACAGGAGCCTGAAGGCCCACACTCAACGATTCAGGAACAGCTTCTTCCCCTCTGCCATCAGGGAGGAGGTAGAGGAGCCTGAAGACACACACTCAACGATTCAGGAACAGCTTCTTCCCCTCTGCCATCAGGGAGGAGGTAGAGGAGCCTGAAGACACACACTCAACGATTCAGTAAAAGCTTCTTCCCCTCTGCCATCAGAGAGGAGGTACAGGAGCCTGAAGGCCCACACTCTGCAATTCAGGAACAGCTTCTTCCACTCAGCCATCAGGGTGGAGGTACAGGACCCTGAAGACACACACTCAATGATTCAAGAGCAGCTTCTTCCCCTCTGCCACCAGGGAGGAGGTACAGGAGCCTGAATACACACACTCAACGATTCAGGAACAGCTTCTTCCCCTCTGCCACCAGGGAGGAGGTACAGGAGCCTGAATACACACACTCAATGAATCAGGAACAGTTTCTTCCCCTCTGCCATCAGTGAGGAGGTACAGGAGCCTGAAGGCCCACACTCAACGATTCAGGAACAGCTTCTTCCCCTCTGCCATCAGGGAGGAGGTACAGGAGCCTGAAGACACACACTCAGCGATTCCGGAACAGCTACTTCCCCTCTGCCATCAGGGAGGAGGTACAGGAGCCTGAAGACACAAACTCAATGAATCAAGAACAGCTTCTTCCCCTCTGCCATCACGGAGCAGATACAGGAGCCTGAAGGCCCACACTGAACGATTCAGGAACAGCCTTTACCCCTCTGCCATCAGGGAGGGGGTACAGGAGCCTGAAGACACACACTGAGCGATTCAGGAACAGCTTCTCCCCTCTGCCATCAGGGAGGGGGTACAGGAGCCTGAAGACACACACTCAACGGTTCAGGAACAGCTTCTCCCCTCTGCCATCAGGGAGGGGGAACAGGAGCCTGAAGACACACACTCAACGATTCAGGAACAGCTTCTCCCCTCTGCGATCAGGGAGGGGGTACAGGAGCCTGAAGACACACACTCAATGGTTCAGGAACAGCTTCGCCCCTCTGCCATCAGGGAGGGGGTACAGGAGCCTGAAGACACACACTAAGCGATTCTGGAACAGCTTCTTCCCCTCTGCCATCAGGGAGGAGGTACAGGAGCCTGAAGACACACACTCAACGATTCAGTAACAGCTTCTTCCCCTCCGCCATCAGAGAGAAGGTACAGGAGCCTGAAGACACACACTCAACGATTCAGGAAGAGCTTCTTCCCCTCCGCCATCAGAGAGAAGGTACAGGAGCCTGAAGTCACACACTCAGCGATTCAGGAACAGCTTCATCCCCTCTGCCATCAGGGAGGAGGTACAGGAGCGTGAAGGCCCACACTCAGCGATTCAGGAACAGCTTCTTCCCGTCTTCCATCCGGAGGAGGTACAGGAGCCTGAAGACTCACACTCAGCGATTCAGGAACAGCTTCTTCCTCTCTGCCATCAGGGAGGAGGTACAGTGGCCTGAAGACACACACTCAACGATTCAGGAAGAACTTCTTCCCCTCCGCCATCAGAGCGAAGGTACAGGAGCATGAAGGCCCACACTCAGCGATTCAGGAACAGCTTCTTCCCCTCTGCCATCAGGGAGGAGGTACAGTGGCCTGAAGACACACACTCAACGATTCAGGAACAGCTTCTTCCCCTCTGCCATCATGGAAGGGGTCCTGGGGCCTGAAGACACACATTCAGCGATTCAGGAACATCTTCTTCCCCTCTGCCATCAGGGAGGAGGTACAGGAGCCTGAAGACTCACACTCAGCGATTCAGGAACAGCTTCTTCCTCTCTGCCATCAGGGAGGAGGTACAGTGGCCTGAAGACACACACTCAACGATTCAGGAAGAACTTCTTCCCCTCTGCCATCAGGGAGGAGGTACAGGAGCATGAAGGCCCACACTCAGCGATTCAGGAACAGCTTCTTCCCCTCTGCCATCAGGGAGGAGGTACAGTGGCCTGAAGACACACACTCAACGATTCAGGAACAGCTTCTTCCCCTCTGCCATCATGGAAGGGGTCCTGGGGCCTGAAGACACACATTCAGCGATTCAGGAACATCTTCTTCCCCTCTGCCATCAGGGAGGAGGTACAGTGGCCTGAAGACACACACTCAATGATTCAGTAAAAGCTTCTTCCCCTCTGCCATCAGAGAGGAGGTACAGGAGCCTGAAGGCCCACACTCTGCAATTCAGTAACAGCTTCTTCCCCTCCGCCATCAGAGAGAAGGTACAGGAGCCTGAAGACACACACTCAACGATTCAGGAAGAGCTTCTTCCCCTCCGCCATCAGAGAGAAGGTACAGGAGCCTGAAGACACACACTCAACGATTCAGGAACAGCTTTTTCCCCTCTGCCATCAGGGAGGAGGTACAGGAGCCTGAAGGCCCACACTCAACGATTCAGGAACAGCTTCTTCCCCTCTGCCATCAGGGAGGAGGTAGAGGAGCCTGAAGACACACACTCAACGATTCAGGAACAGCTTCTTCCCCTCTGACATCAGGGAGGTGGTAGAGGAGCCTGAAGACACACACTCAACGATTCAGTAAAAGCTTCTTCCCCTCTGCCATCAGAGAGGAGGTACAGGAGCCTGAAGGCCCACACTCTGCAATTCAGGAACAGCTTCTTCCACTCCGCCATCAGGGTGGAGGTACAGGAGCCTGAAGACACACACTCAATGATTCAATAGCAGCTTCTTCCCCTCTGCCATCAGGGAGGTGGTACAGGAGCCTGAAGGCCCACACTGAACGATTCAGGAACAGCCTTTACCCCTCTGCCATCAGGGAGGGGTTCCAGGACCCTGAAGACTCACACTGAGCGATTCAGGAACAGCTTCTCCCCTCTGCCATCAGGGAGGGGGTACAGGAGCCTGAAGACACACACTCAACTGTTCAGGAACAGCTTCTCCCCTCTGCCATCAGGGAGGGGGAACAGGAGCCTGAAGACACACACTCAACGATTCAGTAACAGCTTCTTCCCCTCCGCCATCAGAGAGAAGGTACAGGAGCCTGAAGACACACACTCAACGATTCAGGAAGAGCTTCTTCCCCTCCGCCATCAGAGAGAAGGTACAGGATCCTGAAGACACACACTCAACGATTCAGGAAGAGCTTCTTCCCCTCCGCCATCAGAGAGAAGGTACAGGAGCCTGAAGACACACACTCAACGATTCAGGAAGAGCTTCTTCCCCTCCGCCATCAGAGAGAAGGTACAGGAGCCTGAAGACACACACTCAACGATTCAGGAACAGCTTTTTCCCCTCTGCCATCAGGGAGGAGGTACAGGAGCCTGAAGGCCCACACTCAACGATTCAGGAACAGCTTCTTCCCCTCTTCCATCAGGGAGGAGGTAGAGGAGCCTGAAGACACACACTCAACGATTCAGTAAAAGCTTCTTCCCCTCTGCCATCAGAGAGGAGGTACAGGAGCCTGAAGGCCCACACTCTGCAATTCAGGAACAGCTTCTTCCACTCCGCCATCAGGGTGGAGGTACAGGACCCTGAAGACACACACTCAATGATTCAAGAGCAGCTTCTTCCCCTCTGCCACCAGGGTGGAGGTACAGGAGCCTGAATACACACACTCAACGATTCAGGAACAGCTTCTTCCCCTCTGCCACCAGGGAGGAGGTACAGGAGCCTGAATACACACACTCAACGGTTCAGGAACAGCTACTTCCCCTCTGCCATCAGGGAGGAGGTACAGGAGCCTGAAGACACACACTCAACGGTTCAGGAACAGCTTCTCCCCTCTGCCATCAGGGAGGGGGAACAGGAGCCTGAAGACACACACTGAGCGATTCAGGAACAGCTTCTCCCCTCTGCCATCAGGGAGGGGGTACAGGAGCCTGAAGACACACACTAAGCGATTCAGGAACAGCTTCTTCCCCTCTGCCATCAGAGAGGAGGTACAGGAGCCTGAAGACACACACTCAACGATTCAGGAAGAGCTTCTTCCCCTCCGCCATCAGAGAGAAGGTACAGGAGCCTGAAGACACACACTCAACGATTCAGGAAGAGCTTCTTCCCCTCCGCCATCAGAGAGAAGGTACAGGAGCCTGAAGACACACACTCAACGATTCAGGAAGAGCTTCTTCCCCTCTGCCATCAGGGAGGGGGTACAGGAGCCTGAAGTCACACACTCAGCGATTCAGGAACAGCTTCTTCCCCTCTGCCATCAGGGAGGAGGTACAGGAGCGTGAAGGCCCACACTCAGTGATTCAGGAACAGCTTCTTCCCCTCCGCCATCGGGGAGGAGGTACAGGAGCCTGAAGGCCCACACTGAACGGTTCAGGAACAGCTTCTCCCCTCTGCCATCAGGGAGGGGGAACAGGAGCCTGAAGACACACACTCAACGATTCAGTAACAGCTTCTTCCCCTCCGCCATCAGAGAGAAGGTACAGGAGCCTGAAGACACACACTCAACGATTCAGGAAGAGCTTCTTCCCCTCCGCCATCAGAGAGAAGGTACAGGAGCCTGAAGACACACACTCAACGATTCAGGAACAGCTTTTTCCCCTCTGCCATCAGGGAGGAGGTACAGGAGCCTGAAGGCCCACACTCAACGATTCAGGAACAGCTTCTTCCCCTCTGCCATCAGGGAGGAGGTAGAGGAGCCTGAAGACACACACACAACGATTCAGGAACAGCTTCTTCCCCTCTGCCATCAGGGAGGAGGTAGAGGAGCCTGAAGACACACACTCAACGATTCAGTAAAAGCTTCTTCCCCTCTGCCATCAGAGAGGAGGTACAGGAGCCTGAAGGCCCACACTCTGCAATTCAGGAACAGCTTCTTCCACTCCGCCATCAGGGTGGAGGTACAGGAGCCTCAAGACACACACTCAATGATTCAAGAGCAGCTTCTTCCCCTCTGCCATCAGGGAGGGGTTCCAGGACCCTGAAGACTCACACTGAGCGATTCAGGAACAGCTTCTCCCCTCTGCCATCAGGGAGGGGGTACTGGAGCCTGAAGACACACACTCAACGATTCAGTAACAGCTTCTTCCCCTCTGCCATCAGAGAGAAGGTACAGGAGCCTGAAGACACACACTCAACGATTCAGGAAGAGCTTCTTCCTCTCCGCCATCAGAGAGAAGGTACAGGAGCCTGAAGACACACACTCAACGATTCAGGAACAGCTTCTTCCCCTCTGCCATCAGGGAGGAGGTAGAGGAGCCTGAAGACACACACTCAACGATTCAGTAACAGCTTCTTCCCCTCCGCCATCAGAGAGAAGGTACAGGAGCCTGAAGACACACACTCAACGATTCAGGAAGAGCTTCTTCCCCTCCGCCATCAGAGAGAAGGTACAGGAGCCTGAAGACACACACTCAACGATTCAGGAACAGCTTTTTCCCCTCTGCCATCAGGGAGGAGGTACAGGAGCCTGAAGGCCCACACTCAACGATTCAGGAACAGCTTCTTCCCCTCTGCCATCAGGGAGGAGGTAGAGGAGCCTGAAGACACACACTCAACGATTCAGGAACAGCTTCCTCCCCTCTGCCATCAGGGAGGAGGTAGAGGAGCCTGAAGACACACACTCAACGATTCAGTAAAAGCTTCTTCCCCTCTGCCATCAGAGAGGAGGTACAGGAGCCTGAAGGCCCACACTCTGCAATTCAGGAACAGCTTCTTCCACTCAGCCATCAGGGTGGAGGTACAGGACCCTGAAGACACACACTCAATGATTCAAGAGCAGCTTCTTCCCCTCTGCAACCAGGGAGGAGGTACAGGAGACTGAATACACACACTCAACGATTCAGGAACAGCTTCTTCCCCTCTGCCACCAGGGAGGAGGTACAGGAGCCTGAATACACACACTCAATGAATCAGGAACAGTTTCTTCCCCTCTGCCATCAGTGAGGAGGTACAGGAGCCTGAAGGCCCACACTCAACGATTCAGGAACAGCTTCTTCCCCTCTGCCATCAGGGAGGAGGTACAGGAGCCTGAAGACACACACTCAGCGATTCAGGAACAGCTACTTCCCCTCTGCCATCAGGGAGGAGGTACAGGAGCCTGAAGACACAAACTCAATGAATCAAGAACAGCTTCTTCCCCTCTGCCATCACGGAGCAGATACAGGAGCCTGAAGGCCCACACTGAACGATTCAGGAACAGCCTTTACCCCTCTGCCATCAGGGAGGGGGTACAGGAGCCTGAAGACACACACTGAGCGATTCAGGAACAGCTTCTTCCCGTCTTCCATCCGGAGGAGGTACAGGAGCCTGAAGACTCACACTCAGCGATTCAGGAACAGCTTCTTCCTCTCTGCCATCAGGGAGGATGTACAGTGGCCTGAAGACACACACTCAACGATTCAGGAAGAGCTTCTTCCCCTCCGCCATCAGAGAGAAGGTACAGGAGCCTGAAGTCACACACTCAGCGATTCAGGAACAGCTTCTTCCCCTCTGCCATCAGGGAGGAGGTACAGGAGCGTGAAGGCCCACACTCAGCGATTCAGGAACAGCTTCTTCCCCTCTGCCATCAGGGAGGAGGTACAGTGGCCTGAAGACACACACTCAACGATTCAGGAACAGCTTCTTCCCCTCTGCCATCATGGAAGGGGTCCTGGGGCCTGAAGACACACATTCCGCGATTCAGGAACAGCTTCTTCCCCTCTGCCATCAGTGAGGAGGTACAGTGGCCTGAAGACACACACTCAATGATTCAGAAAAGCTTCTTCCCCTCTGCCATCAGAGAGGATGTACAGGAGCCTGAAGGCCCACACTCTGCAATTCAGGAACAGCTTCTCCCCTCTGCCCTCAGGGAGGGGGTACAGGAGCCTGAAGACACACACTCAACGGTTCAGGAACAGCTTCTCCCCTCTGCCATCAGGGAGGGGGAACAGGAGCCTGAAGACACACACTCAACGATTCAGTAACAGCTTCTTCCCCTCCGCCATCAGAGAGAAGGTACAGGAGCCTGAAGACACACACTCAACGATTCAGGAAGAGCTTCTTCCCCTCCGCCATCAGAGAGAAGGTACAGGAGCCTGAAGACACACACTCAACGATTCAGGAACAGCTTTTTCCCCTCTGCCATCAGGGAGGAGGTACAGGAGCCTGAAGGCCCACACTCAACGATTCAGAAACAGCTTCTTCCCCTCTGCCATCAGAGAGGAGGTACAGGAGCCTGAAGACACACACTCAACGATTCAGGAACAGCTTCTTCCCCTCTGACATCAGGGAGGAGGTAGAGGAGCCTGAAGACACACACTCAACGATTCAGTAAAAGCTTCTTCCCCTCTGCCATCAGAGAGGAGGTACAGGAGCCTGAAGGCCCACACTCTGCAATTCAGGAACAGCTTCTTCCACTCCGCCATCAGGGTGGAGGTACAGGAGCCTGAAGACACACACTCAATGATTCAAGAGCAGCTTCTTCCCCTCTGCCATCAGGGAGGAGGTAGAGGAGCCTGAAGACACACACTCAACAATTCAGGAACAGCTTCTTCCCCTCTGACATCAGGGAGGAGGTAGAGGAGCCTGAAGACACACACTCAACGATTCAGGAACAGCTTCTTCCCCTCTGACATCAGGGAGGAGGTAGAGGAGCCTGAAGACACACACTCAACGATTCAGTAAAAGCTTCTTCCCCTCTGCCATCAGAGAGGAGGTACAGGAGCCTGAAGGCCCACACTCTGCAATTCAGGAACAGCTTATTCCACTCCGCCATCAGGGTGGAGGTACAGGAGCCTGAAGACACACACTCAATGATTCAAGAGCAGCTTCTTCCCCTCTGCCATCAGGGAGGTGGTACAGGAGCCTGAAGGCCCACACTGAACGATTCAGGAACAGCCTTTACCCCTCTGCCATCAGGGAGGGGTTCCAGGACCCTGAAGACTCACACTGAGTGATTCAGGAACAGCTTCTCCCCTCTGCCATCAGGGAGGGGGTACAGGAGCCTGAAGACACACACTCAACTGTTCAGGAACAGCTTCTCCCCTCTGCCATCAGGGAGGGGGAACAGGAGCCTGAAGACACACACTCAACGATTCAGTAACAGCTTCTTCCCCTCCGCCATCAGAGAGAAGGTACAGGAGCCTGAAGACACACACTCAACGATTCAGGAAGAGCTTCTTCCTCTCCGCCATCAGAGAGAAGGTACAGGAGCCTGAAGACACACACTCAACGATTCAGTAACAGCTTCTTCCCCTCTGCCATCAGAGAGAAGGTACAGGAGCCTGAAGACACACACTCAACGATTCAGGAAGAGCTTCTTCCCCTCCGCCATCAGAGAGAAGGTACAGGAGCCTGAAGACACACACTCAACGAATCAGGAACAGCTTTTTCCCCTCTGCCATCAGGGAGGAGGTACAGGAGCCTGAAGGCCCACACTCAACGATTCAGGAACAGCTTCTTCCCCTCTGCCATCAGGGAGGAGGTAGAGGAGCCTGAAGACACACACTCAACGATTCAGGAACAGCTTCCTCCCCTCTGCCATCAGGGAGGAGGTAGAGGAGCCTGAAGACACACACTCAACGATTCAGTAAAAGCTTCTTCCCCTCTGCCATCAGAGAGGAGGTACAGGAGCCTGAAGGCCCACACTCTGCAATTCAGGAACAGCTTCTTCCACTCAGCCATCAGGGTGGAGGTACAGGACCCTGAAGACACTCACTCAATGATTCAAGAGCAGCTTCTTCCCCTCTGCCACCAGGGAGGAGGTACAGGAGCCTGAATACACACACTCAACGATTCAGGAACAGCTTCTTCCCCTCTGCCACCAGGGAGGAGGTACAGGAGCCTGAATACACACACTCAATGAATCAGGAACAGTTTCTTCCCCTCTGCCATCAGTGAGGAGGTACAGGAGCCTGAAGGCCCACACTCAACGATTCAGGAACAGCTTCTTCCCCTCTGCCATCAGGGAGGAGGTACAGGAGCCTGAAGACACACACTCAGCGATTCAGGAACAGCTACTTCCCCTCTGCCATCAGGGAGCAGATACAGGAGCCTGAAGGCCCACAGTGAACGATTCAGGAACAGCCTTTACCCCTCTGCCATCAGGGAGGGGGTACAGGAGCCTGAAGACACACACTCAATGATTCAGGAAAAGCTTCTTCCCCTCTGCCATCAGGGAGGGGGTACAGGAGCCTGAAGACACACACTCAACGTTTCAGGAACAGCTTCGCCCCTCTGCCATCAGGGAGGGGGTACAGGAGCCTGAAGACACACACTAAGCGATTCAGGAACAGCTTCTTCCCCTCTGCCATCAGGGAGGAGGTAGAGGAGCATGAAGACACACACTCAACGATTCAGTAACATCTTCTTCCCCTCCGCCATCAGGGTGGAGGTACAGGAGCCTGAAGACACACACTCAACGATTCAGGAAGAGCTTCTTCCCCTCCGCCATCAGAGAGAAGGTACAGGAGCCTGAAGACACACACTCAACGATTCAGGAACAGCTTTTTCCCCTCTGCCATCAGGGAGGAGGTACAGGAGCCTGAAGGCCCACACTCAACGATTCAGGAACAGCTTCTTCCCCTCTGCCATCAGGGAGGAGGTAGAGGAGCCTGAAGACACACACTCAACGATTCAGGAACAGCTTCCTCCCCTCTGCCATCAGCGAGGAGGTAGAGGAGCCTGAAGACACACACTCAACGATTCAGTAAAAGCTTCTTCCCCTCTGCCATCAGAGAGGAGGTACAGGAGCCTGAAGGCCCACACTCTGCAATTCAGGAACAGCTTCTTCCACTCAGCCATCAGGGTGGAGGTACAGGACCCTGAAGACACACACTCAATGATTCAAGAGCAGCTTCTTCCCCTCTGCCACCAGGGAGGAGGTACAGGAGACTGAATACACACACTCAACGATTCAGGAACAGCTTCTTCCCCTCTGCCACCAGGGAGGAGGTACAGGAGCCTGAATACACACACTCAATGAATCAGGAACAGTTTCTTCCCCTCTGCCATCAGTGAGGAGGTACAGGAGCCTGAAGGCCCACACTCAACGATTCAGGAACAGCTTCTTCCCCTCTGCCATCAGGGAGGAGGTACAGGAGCCTGAAGACACACACTCAACTGTTCAGGAACAGCTTCTCCCCTCTGCCATCAGGGAGGGGGAACAGGAGCCTGAAGACACACACTCAACGATTCAGTAACAGCTTCTTCCCCTCCGCCATCAGAGAGAAGGTACAGGAGCCTGAAGACACACACTCAACGATTCAGGAAGAGCTTCTTCCCCTCCGCCATCAGAGAGAAGGTACAGGAGCCTGAAGACACACACTCAACGATTCAGGAAGAGCTTCTTCCTCTCCGCCATCAGAGAGAAGGTACAGGAGCCTGAAGACACACACTCAACGATTCAGTAACAGCTTCTTCCCCTCTGCCATCAGAGAGAAGGTACAGGAGCCTGAAGACACACACTCAACGATTCAGGAAGAGCTTCTTCCCCTCCGCCATCAGAGAGAAGGTACAGGAGCCTGAAGACACACACTCAACGAATCAGGAACAGCTTTTTCCCCTCTGCCATCAGGGAGGAGGTACAGGAGCCTGAAGGCCCACACTCAACGATTCAGGAACAGCTTCTTCCCCTCTGCCATCAGGGAGGAGGTAGAGGAGCCTGAAGACACACACTCAACGATTCAGGAACAGCTTCCTCCCCTCTGCCATCAGGGAGGTGGTAGAGGAGCCTGAAGACACACACTCAACGATTCAGTAAAAGCTTCTTCCCCTCTGCCATCAGAGAGGAGGTACAGGAGCCTGAAGGCCCACACTCTGCAATTCAGGAACAGCTTCTTCCACTCAGCCATCAGGGTGGAGGTACAGGACCCTGAAGACACTCACTCAATGATTCAAGAGCAGCTTCTTCCCCTCTGCCACCAGGGAGGAGGTACAGGAGCCTGAATACACACACTCAACGATTCAGGAACAGCTTCTTCCCCTCTGCCATCAGGGAGGAGGTACAGGAGCCTGAAGACACACACTCAGCGATTCAGGAACAGCTACTTCCCCTCTGCCATCAGGGAGCAGATACAGGAGCCTGAAGGCCCACAGTGAACGATTCAGGAACAGCCTTTACCCCTCTGCCATCAGGGAGGGGGTACAGGAGCCTGAAGACACACACTGAGCGATTCAGGAACAGCTTCTCCCCTCTGCCATCAGGGAGGGGGTACAGGAGCCTGAAGACACACACTCAACGGTTCAGGAACAGCTTCTCCCCTCTGCCATCAGGGAGGGGGAACAGGAGCCTGAAGACACACACTGAGCGATTCAGGAACAGCTTCTCCCCTCTGCGATCAGGGAGGGGTTACAGGAGCCTGAAGACACACACTCAACGTTTCAGGAACAGCTTCGCCCCTCTGCCATCAGGGAGGGGGTACAGGAGCCTGAAGACACACACTAAGCGATTCAGGAACAGCTTCTTCCCCTCTGCCATCAGGGAGGAGGTAGAGGAGCATGAAGACACACACTCAACGATTCAGTAACATCTTCTTCCCCTCCGCCATCAGAGAGAAGGTACAGGAGCCTGAAGACACACACTCAACGATTCAGGAAGAGCTTCTTCCCCTCCGCCATCAGAGAGAAGGTACAGGAGCCTGAAGACACACACTCAACGATTCAGGAACAGCTTTTTCCCCTCTGCCATCAGGGAGGAGGTACAGGAGCCTGAAGGCCCACACTCAACGATTCAGGAACAGCTTCTTCCCCTCTGCCATCAGGGAGGAGGTAGAGGAGCCTGAAGACACACACTCAACGATTCAGGAACAGCTTCCTCCCCACTGCCATCAGGGAGGAGGTAGAGGAGCCTGAAGACACACACTCAACGATTCAGTAAAAGCTTCTTCCCCTCTGCCATCAGAGAGGAGGTACAGGAGCCTGAAGGCCCACACTCTGCAATTCAGGAACAGCTTCTTCCACTCAGCCATCAGGGTGGAGGTACAGGACCCTGAAGACACACACTCAATGATTCAAGAGCAGCTTCTTCCCCTCTGCCACCAGGGAGGAGGTACAGGAGCCTGAATACACACACTCAATGAATCAGGAACAGTTTCTTCCCCTCTGCCATCAGTGAGGAGGTACAGGAGCCTGAAGGCCCACACTCAACGATTCAGGAACAGCTTCTTCCCCTCTGCCATCAGGGAGGAGGTACAGGAGCCTGAAGACACACACTCAGCGATTCAGGAACAGCTACTTCCCCTCTGCCATCAGGGAGGAGGTACAGGAGCCTGAAGACACAAACTCAATGAATCAAGAACAGATTCTTCCCCTCTGCCATCACGGAGCAGATACAGGAGCCTGAAGGCCCACACTGAACGATTCAGGAACAGCCTTTACCCCTCTGCCATCAGGGAGGGGGTACAGGAGCCTGAAGACACACACTGAGCGATTCAGGAACAGCTTCTCCCCTCTGCCATCAGGGAGGGGGTACAGGAGCCTGAAGACACACACTCAACGGTTCAGGAAAAGCTTCTCCCCTCTGCCATCAGGGAGTGGGAACAGGAGCCTGAAGACACACACTGAGCGATTCAGGAACAGCTTCTCCCCTCTGCGATCAGGGAGGGGGTACAGGAGCCTGAAGACACACACTCAACGTTTCAGGAACAGCTTCGCCCCTCTGCCATCAGAGAGGGGGTACAGGAGCCTGAAGACACACACTAAGCGATTCAGGAACAGCTTCTTCCCCTCTGCCATCAGGGAGGAGGTACAGGAACCTGAAGACACACACTCAACGATTCAGTAACAGCTTCTTCCCCTCCGCCATCAGAGAGAAGGTACAGGAGCCTGA
Organism: Hypanus sabinus; assembly: GCF_030144855.1. Lineage (NCBI taxonomy): Eukaryota > Metazoa > Chordata > Chondrichthyes > Myliobatiformes > Dasyatidae > Hypanus > Hypanus sabinus. The sequence continues at coordinate 34,449 of NW_026781698.1, forward strand.
AGACACACACTCAACGATTCAGGAAGAGCTTCTTCCCCTCCGCGATCAGAGAGAAGGTACAGGAGCCTGAAGTCACACACTCAGCGATTCACGAACAGCTTCTTCCCCTCTGCCATCAGGGAGAAGGTACAGGAGTCTGAAGACACACACTCAACGATTCAGGAAGAGCTTCTTCCCCTCCGCCATCAGAGAGAAGGTACAGGAGCCTGAAGACACACACTCAACGATTCAGGAAGAGCTTCTTCCCCTCCGCCATCAGAGAGAAGGTACAGGAGCCTGAAGACACACACTCAACGATTCAGGAAGAGCTTCTTCCCCTCCGCCATCAGAGAGAAGGTACAGGAGCCTGAAGACACACACTCAACGATTCAGGAACAGCTTCTTCCCCTCTGCCATCAGGGAGGAGGTAGAGGAGCCTGAAGACACACACTCGATGATTCAGGAACAGATTTTTCCCCTCTGCCATCAGGGAGGAGGTACAGGAGCCTGAAGGCCCACTCTCAACGATTCAGGAACAGCTTCTTCCCCTCTGCCATCAGGGAGGAGGTACAGGAGCCTGAAGGCCCACACTCTGCAATTCAGGAACAGCTTCTTCCACTCAGCTATCAGGGTGGAGGTACAGGACCCTGAAGACACACACTCAATGATTCAAGAGCAGCTTCTTCCCCTCTGCCACCAGGGAGGAGGTACAGGAGCCTGAATACACACACTCAACGATTCAGGAACAGCTTCTTCCCCTCTGCCACCAGGGAGGAGGTACAGGAGCCTGAATACACACACTCAATGAATCAGGAACAGTTTCTTCCCCTCTGCCATCAGTGAGGAGGTACAGGAGCCTGAAGGCCCACACTCAACGATTCAGGAACAGCTTCTTCCCCTCTGCCATCAGGGAGGAGGTACAGGAGCCTGAAGACACACACTCAGCGATTCAGGAACAGCTACTTCCCCTCTGCCATCAGGGAGGAGGTACAGGAGCCTGAAGACACAAACTCAATGAATCAAGAACAGCTTCTTCCCCTCTGCCATCACGGAGCAGATACAGGAGCCTGAAGGCCCACAGTGAACGATTCAGGAACAGCCTTTACCCCTCTGCCATCAGGGAGGGGGTACAGGACCCTGAAGACTCACACTGAGCGATTCAGGAACAGCTTCTCCCCTCTGCCATCAGGGAGGGGGTACAGGAGCCTGAAGACACACACTCAACTGTTCAGGAACAGCTTCTTCCCCTCCGCCATCAGAGAGAAGGTACAGGAGCCTGAAGACACACACTCAACGTTTCAGGAACAGCTTCGCCCCTCTGCCATCAGGGAGGGGGTACAGGAGCCTGAAGACACACACTAAGCGATTCAGGAACAGCTTCTTCCCCTCTGCCATCAGGGAGGAGGTAGAGGAGCCTGAAGACACACACTCAACGATTCAGGAAGAGCTTCTTCCCCTCCGCCATCAGAGAGAAGGTACAGGAGCCTGAAGACACACACTCAACGATTCAGGAACAGCTTTTTCCCCTCTGCCATCAGGGAGGAGGTACAGGAGCCTGAAGGCCCACACTCAACGATTCAGGAACAGCTTCTTCCCCTCTGCCATCAGGGAGGAGGTAGAGGAGCCTGAAGACACACACTCAACGATTCAGGAACAGCTTCCTCCCTTCTGCCATCAGGGAGGAGGTAGAGGAGCCTGAAGACACACACTCAACGATTCAGTAAAAGCTTCTTCCCCTCTGCCATCAGAGAGGAGGTACAGGAGCCTGAAGGCCCACACTCTGCAATTCAGGAACAGCTTCTTCCACTCAGCCATCAGGGTGGAGGTACAGGACCCTGAAGACACACACTCAATGATTCAAGAGCAGCTTCTTCCCCTCTGCCACCAGGGAGGAGGTACAGGAGACTGAATACACACACTCAACGATTCAGGAACAGCTTCTTCCCCTCTGCCACCAGGGAGGAGGTACAGGAGCCTGAAGACACACACTCAATGAATCAGGAACAGTTTCTTCCCCTCTGCCATCAGTGAGGAGGTACAGGAGCCTGAAGGCCCACACTCAACGATTCAGGAACAGCTTCTTCCCCTCTGCCATCAGGGAGGAGGTACAGGAGCCTGAAGACACACACTCAGCGATTCAGGAACAGCTACTTCCCCTCTGCCATCAGGGAGGAGGTACAGGAGCCTGAAGACACAAACTCAATGAATCAAGAACAGCTTCTTCCCCTCTGCCATCACGGAGCAGATACAGGAGCCTGAAGGCCCACACTGAACGATTCAGGAACAGCCTTTACCCCTCTGCCATCAGGGAGGGGGTACAGGAGCCTGAAGACACACACTGAGCGATTCCGGAACAGCTTCTCCCCTCTGCCATCAGGGAGGGGGTACAGGAGCCTGAAGACACACACTCAACGGTTCAGGAACAGCTTCTCCCCTCTGCCATCAGGGAGGGGGAACAGGAGCCTGAAGACACACACTGAGCGATTCAGGAACAGCTTCTCCCCTCTGCGATCAGGGAGGGGGTACAGGAGCCTGAAGACACACACTCAACGTTTCAGGAACAGCTTCGCCCCTCTGCCATCAGGGAGGGGGTACAGGAGCCTGAAGACACACACTAAGCGATTCAGGAACAGCTTCTTCCCCTCTGCCATCAGGGAGGAGGTACAGGAACCTGAAGACACACACTCAACGATTCAGTAACAGCTTCTTCCCCTCCGCCATCAGAGAGAAGGTACAGGAGCCTGAAGACACACACTCAACGATTCAGGAAGAGCTTCTTCCCCTCCGCGATCAGAGAGAAGGTACAGGAGCCTGAAGTCACACACTCAGCGATTCACGAACAGCTTCTTCCCCTCTGCCATCAGGGAGGAGGTACAGGAGCGTGAAGGCCCACACTCAGCGATTCAGGAACAGCTTCTTCCCGTCTTCCATCCGGAGGAGGTACAGGAGCCTGAAGACTCACACTCAGCGATTCAGGAACAGCTTCTTCCTCTCTGCCATCAGGGAGGAGGTACAGTGGCCTGAAGACACACACTCAACGATTCAGGAAGAGCTTCTTCCCCTCCGCCATCAGAGAGAAGGTACAGGAGCCTGAAGTCACACACTCAGCGATTCAGGAACAGCTTCTTCCCCTCTGCCATCAGGGAGGAGGTACAGGAGCGTGAAGGCCCACACTCAGCGATTCAGGAACAGCTTCTTCCCCTCTGCCATCAGGGAGGAGGTACAGGAGCCTGAAGGCCCACACTCAACGATTCAGAAACAGCTTCTTCCCCTCTGCCATCAGAGAGGAGGTACAGGAGCCTGAAGGCCCACACTCTGCAATTCAGGAACAGCTTCTTCCACTCCGCCATCAGGGTGGAGGTACAGGAGCCTGAAGACACACACTCAATGATTCAAGAGCAGCTTCTTCCCCTCTGCCATCAGGGAGGAGGTAGAGGAGCCTGAAGACACACACTCAACGATTCAGGAACAGCTTCTTCCCCTCTGACATCAGGGAGGAGGTAGAGGAGCCTGAAGACACACACTCAACGATTCAGGAACAGCTTCTTCCCCTCTGACATCAGGGAGGAGGTAGAGGAGCCTGAAGACACACACTCAACGATTCAGTAAAAGCTTCTTCCCCTCTGCCATCAGAGAGGAGGTACAGGAGCCTGAAGGCCCACACTGAACGATTCAGGAACAGCCTTTACCCCTCTGCCATCAGGGAGGGGTTCCAGGACCCTGAAGACTCACACTGAGCGATTCAGGAACAGCTTCTCCCCTCTGCCATCAGGGAGGGGGTACAGGAGCCTGAAGACACACACTCAACTGTTCAGGAACAGCTTCTCCCCTCTGCCATCAGGGAGGGGGAACAGGAGCCTGAAGACACACACTCAACGATTCAGTAACAGCTTCTTCCCCTCCGCCATCAGAGAGAAGGTACAGGAGCCTGAAGACACACACTCAACGATTCAGGAAGAGCTTCTTCCCCTCCGCCATCAGAGAGAAGGTACAGGAGCCTGAAGACACACACTCAACGATTCAGGAACAGCTTTTTCCCCTCTGCCATCAGGGAGGAGGTACAGGAGCCTGAAGGCCCACACTCAACGATTCAGGAACAGCTTCTTCCCCTCTGCCATCAGGGAGGAGGTAGAGGAGCCTGAAGACACACACTCAACGATTCAGGAACAGCTTCCTCCCCTCTGCCATCAGGGAGGAGGTAGAGGAGCCTGAAGACACACACTCAACGATTCAGGAAGAGCTTCTTCCCCTCCGCCATCAGAGAGGAGGTACAGGAGCCTGAAGGCCCACACTCTGCAATTCAGGAACAGCTTCTTCCACTCAGCCATCAGGGTGGAGGTACAGGACCCTGAAGACACACACTCAATGATTCAAGAGCAGCTTCTTCCCCTCCGCCATCAGAGAGAAGGTACAGGAGCCTGAAGACACACACTCAACGATTCAGGAAGAGCTTCTTCCCCTCCGCCATCAGAGAGAAGGTACAGGAGCCTGAAGACACACACTCAACGATTCAGGAAGAGCTTCTTCCCCTCCGCCATCAGAGAGAAGGTACAGGAGCCTGAAGACACACACTCAACGATTCAGGAACAGCTTCTTCCCCTCTGCCATCAGGGAGGAGGTAGAGGAGCCTGAAGACACACACTCGATGATTCAGGAACAGATTTTTCCCCTCTGCCATCAGGGAGGAGGTACAGGAGCCTGAAGGCCCACTCTCAACGATTCAGGAACAGCTTCTTCCCCTCTGCCATCAGGGAGGAGGTACAGGAGCCTGAAGGCCCACACTCTGCAATTCAGGAACAGCTTCTTCCACTCAGCTATCAGGGTGGAGGTACAGGACCCTGAAGACACACACTCAATGATTCAAGAGCAGCTTCTTCCCCTCTGCCACCAGGGAGGAGGTACAGGAGCCTGAATACACACACTCAACGATTCAGGAACAGCTTCTTCCCCTCTGCCACCAGGGAGGAGGTACAGGAGCCTGAATACACACACTCAATGAATCAGGAACAGTTTCTTCCCCTCTGCCATCAGTGAGGAGGTACAGGAGCCTGAAGGCCCACACTCAACGATTCAGGAACAGCTTCTTCCCCTCTGCCATCAGGGAGGAGGTACAGGAGCCTGAAGACACACACTCAGCGATTCAGGAACAGCTACTTCCCCTCTGCCATCAGGGAGGAGGTACAGGAGCCTGAAGACACAAACTCAATGAATCAAGAACAGCTTCTTCCCCTCTGCCATCACGGAGCAGATACAGGAGCCTGAAGGCCCACAGTGAACGATTCAGGAACAGCCTTTACCCCTCTGCCATCAGGGAGGGGGTACAGGACCCTGAAGACTCACACTGAGCGATTCAGGAACAGCTTCTCCCCTCTGCCATCAGGGAGGGGGTACAGGAGCCTGAAGACACACACTCAACTGTTCAGGAACAGCTTCTTCCCCTCCGCCATCAGAGAGAAGGTACAGGAGCCTGAAGACACACACTCAACGTTTCAGGAACAGCTTCGCCCCTCTGCCATCAGGGAGGGGGTACAGGAGCCTGAAGACACACACTAAGCGATTCAGGAACAGCTTCTTCCCCTCTGCCATCAGGGAGGAGGTAGAGGAGCCTGAAGACACACACTCAACGATTCAGGAAGAGCTTCTTCCCCTCCGCCATCAGAGAGAAGGTACAGGAGCCTGAAGACACACACTCAACGATTCAGGAACAGCTTTTTCCCCTCTGCCATCAGGGAGGAGGTACAGGAGCCTGAAGGCCCACACTCAACGATTCAGGAACAGCTTCTTCCCCTCTGCCATCAGGGAGGAGGTAGAGGAGCCTGAAGACACACACTCAACGATTCAGGAACAGCTTCCTCCCTTCTGCCATCAGGGAGGAGGTAGAGGAGCCTGAAGACACACACTCAACGATTCAGTAAAAGCTTCTTCCCCTCTGCCATCAGAGAGGAGGTACAGGAGCCTGAAGGCCCACACTCTGCAATTCAGGAACAGCTTCTTCCACTCAGCCATCAGGGTGGAGGTACAGGACCCTGAAGACACACACTCAATGATTCAAGAGCAGCTTCTTCCCCTCTGCCACCAGGGAGGAGGTACAGGAGACTGAATACACACACTCAACGATTCAGGAACAGCTTCTTCCCCTCTGCCACCAGGGAGGAGGTACAGGAGCCTGAATACACACACTCAATGAATCAGGAACAGTTTCTTCCCCTCTGCCATCAGTGAGGAGGTACAGGAGCCTGAAGGCCCACACTCAACGATTCAGGAACAGCTTCTTCCCCTCTGCCATCAGGGAGGAGGTACAGGAGCCTGAAGACACACACTCAGCGATTCAGGAACAGCTACTTCCCCTCTGCCATCAGGGAGGAGGTACAGGAGCCTGAAGACACAAACTCAATGAATCAAGAACAGCTTCTTCCCCTCTGCCATCACGGAGCAGATACAGGAGCCTGAAGGCCCACACTGAACGATTCAGGAACAGCCTTTACCCCTCTGCCATCAGGGAGGGGGTACAGGAGCCTGAAGACACACACTGAGCGATTCCGGAACAGCTTCTCCCCTCTGCCATCAGGGAGGGGGTACAGGAGCCTGAAGACACACACTCAACGGTTCAGGAACAGCTTCTCCCCACTGCCATCAGGGAGGGGGAACAGGAGCCTGAAGACACACACTGAGCGATTCAGGAACAGCTTCTCCCCTCTGCGATCAGGGAGGGGGTACAGGAGCCTGAAGACACACACTCAACGTTTCAGGAACAGCTTCGCCCCTCTGCCATCAGGGAGGGGGTACAGGAGCCTGAAGACACACACTAAGCGATTCAGGAACAGCTTCTTCCCCTCTGCCATCAGGGAGGAGGTACAGGAACCTGAAGACACACACTCAACGATTCAGTAACAGCTTCTTCCCCTCCGCCATCAGAGAGAAGGTACAGGAGCCTGAAGACACACACTCAACGATTCAGGAAGAGCTTCTTCCCCTCCGCGATCAGAGAGAAGGTACAGGAGCCTGAAGTCACACACTCAGCGATTCACGAACAGCTTCTTCCCCTCTGCCATCAGGGAGGAGGTACAGGAGCGTGAAGGCCCACACTCAGCGATTCAGGAACAGCTTCTTCCCGTCTTCCATCCGGAGGAGGTACAGGAGCCTGAAGACTCACACTCAGCGATTCAGGAACAGCTTCTTCCTCTCTGCCATCAGGGAGGAGGTACAGTGGCCTGAAGACACACACTCAACGATTCAGGAAGAGCTTCTTCCCCTCCGCCATCAGAGAGAAGGTACAGGAGCCTGAAGTCACACACTCAGCGATTCAGGAACAGCTTCTTCCCCTCTGCCATCAGGGAGGAGGTACAGGAGCGTGAAGGCCCACACTCAGCGATTCAGGAACAGCTTCTTCCCCTCTGCCATCAGGGAGGAGGTACAGGAGCCTGAAGGCCCACACTCAACGATTCAGAAACAGCTTCTTCCCCTCTGCCATCAGAGAGGAGGTACAGGAGCCTGAAGGCCCACACTCTGCAATTCAGGAACAGCTTCTTCCACTCCGCCATCAGGGTGGAGGTACAGGAGCCTGAAGACACACACTCAATGATTCAAGAGCAGCTTCTTCCCCTCTGCCATCAGGGAGGAGGTAGAGGAGCCTGAAGACACACACTCAACGATTCAGGAACAGCTTCTTCCCCTCTGACATCAGGGAGGAGGTAGAGGAGCCTGAAGACACACACTCAACGATTCAGTAAAAGCTTCTTCCCCTCTGCCATCAGGGAGGAGGTACAGGAGCCTGAAGGCCCACACTCTGCAATTCAGGAACAGCTTCTTCCACTCCGCCATCAGGGTGGAGGTACAGGAGCCTGAAGACACACACTCAATGATTCAAGAGCAGCTTCTTCCCCTCTGCCATCAGGGAGGAGGTAGAGGAGCCTGAAGACACACACTCAACGATTCAGGAACAGCTTCTTCCCCTCTGACATCAGGGAGGAGGTAGAGGAGCCTGAAGACACACACTCAACGATTCAGGAACAGCTTCTTCCCCTCTGACATCAGGGAGGAGGTAGAGGAGCCTGAAGACACACACTCAACGATTCAGTAAAAGCTTCTTCCCCTCTGCCATCAGGGAGGAGGTACAGGAGCCTGAAGCCCCACACTGAACGATTCAGGAACAGCCTTTACCCCTCTGCCATCAGGGAGGGGTTCCAGGACCCTGAAGACTCACACTGAGCGATTCAGGAACAGCTTCTCCCCTCTGCCATCAGGGAGGGGGTACAGGAGCCTGAAGACACACACTCAACTGTTCAGGAACAGCTTCTCCCCTCTGCCATCAGGGAGGGGGAACAGGAGCCTGAAGACACACACTCAACGATTCAGTAACAGCTTCTTCCCCTCCGCCATCAGAGAGAAGGTACAGGAGCCTGAAGACACACACTCAACGATTCAGGAAGAGCTTCTTCCCCTCCGCCATCAGAGAGAAGGTACAGGAGCCTGAAGACACACACTCAACGATTCAGGAACAGCTTTTTCCCCTCTGCCATCAGGGAGGAGGTACAGGAGCCTGAAGGCCCACACTCAACGATTCAGGAACAGCTTCTTCCCCTCTGCCATCAGGGAGGAGGTAGAGGAGCCTGAAGACACACACTCAACGATTCAGGAACAGCTTCCTCCCCTCTGCCATCAGGGAGGAGGTAGAGGAGCCTGAAGACACACACTCAACGATTCAGTAAAAGCTTCTCCCCCTCTGCCATCAGAGAGGAGGTACAGGAGCCTGAAGGCCCACACTCTGCAATTCAGGAACAGCTTCTTCCACTCAGCCTTCAGGGTGGAGGTACAGGACCCTGAAGACACACACTCAATGATTCAAGAGCAGCTTCTTCCCCTCTGCCACCAGGGAGGAGGTACAGGAGACTGAATACACACACTCAACGATTCAGGAACAGCTTCTTCCCCTCTGCCACCAGGGAGGAGGTACAGGAGCCTGAATACACACACTCAATGAATCAGGAACAGTTTCTTCCCCTCTGCCATCAGTGAGGAGGTACAGGAGCCTGAAGGCCCACACTCAACGATTCAGGAACAGCTTCTTCCCCTCTGCCATCAGGGAGGAGGTACAGGAGCCTGAAGACACACACTCAGCGATTCAGGAACAGCTACTTCCCCTCTGCCATCAGGGTGGAGGTACAGGAGCCTGAAGACACAAACTCAATGAATCAAGAACAGCTTCTTCCCCTCTGCCATCACGGAGCAGATACAGGAGCCTGAAGGCCCACATTGAACGATTCAGGAACAGCCTTTACCCCTCTGCCATCAGGGAGGGGGTACAGGAGCCTGAAGACACACACTGAGCGATTCAGGAACAGCTTCTCCCCTCTGCCATCAGGGAGGGGGTACAGGAGCCTGAAGACACACACTCAACGGTTCAGGAACAGCTTCTCCCCTCTGCCATCAGGGAGGGGGAACAGGAGCCTGAAGACACACACTGAGCGATTCAGGAACAGCTTCTCCCCTCTGCGATGAGGGAGGGGGTACAGGAGCCTGAAGACACACACTCAACGTTTCAGGAACAGCTTCGCCCCTCTGCCATCAGGGAGGGGGTACAGGAGCCTGAAGACACACACTAAGCGATTCAGGAACAGCTTCTTCCCCTCTGCCATCAGGGAGGAGGTATAGGAACCTGAAGACAGACACTCAACGATTCAGTAACAGCTTCTTCCCCTCCGCCATCAGAGAGAAGGTACAGGAGCCTGAAGACACACACTCAACGATTCAGGAAGAGCTTCTTCCCCTCCGCGATCAGAGAGAAGGTACAGGAGCCTGAAGTCACACACTCAGCGATTCACGAACAGCTTCTTCCCCTCTGCCATCAGGGAGGAGGTACAGGAGCGTGAAGGCCCACACTCAGCGATTCAGGAACAGCTTCTTCCCGTCTTCCATCCGGAGGAGGTACAGGAGCCTGAAGACTCACACTCAGCGATTCAGGAACAGCTTCTTCCTCTCTGCCATCAGGGAGGAGGTACAGTGGCCTGAAGACACACACTCAACGATTCAGGAAGAGCTTCTTCCCCTCCGCCATCAGAGAGAAGGTACAGGAGCCTGAAGTCACACACTCAGCGATTCAGGAACAGCTTCTTCCCCTCTGCCATCAGGGAGGAGGTACAGGAGCGTGAAGGCCCACACTCAGCGATTCAGGAACAGCTTCTTCCCCTCTGCCATCAGGGAGGAGGTACAGTGGCCTGAAGACACACACTCAACGATTCAGGAACAGCTTCTTCCCCTCTGCCATCATGGAAGGGGTCCTGGGGCCTGAAGACACACATTCAGCGATTCAGGAACAGCTTCTTCCCCTCTGCCATCAGGGAGGAGGTACAGTGGCCTGAAGACACACACTCAATGATTCAGAAAAGCTTCTTCCCCTCTGCCATCAGAGAGGATGTACAGGAGCCTGAAGGCCCACACTCTGCAATTCAGGAACAGCTTCTCCCCTCTGCCATCAGGGAGGGGGTACAGGAGCCTGAAGACACACACTCAACGGTTCAGGAACAGCTTCTCCCCTCTGCCATCAGGGAGGGGGAACAGGAGCCTGAAGACACACACTCAACGATTCAGTAACAGCTTCTTCCCCTCCGCCATCAGAGAGAAGGTACAGGAGCCTGAAGACACACACTCAACGATTCAGGAAGAGCTTCTTCCCCTCCGCCATCAGAGAGAAGGTACAGGAGCCTGAAGACACTCACTCAACGATTCAGGAACAGCTTTTTCCCCTCTGCCATCAGGGAGGAGGTACAGGAGCCTGAAGGCCCACACTCAACGATTCAGAAACAGCTTCTTCCCCTCTGCCATCAGAGAGGAGGTACAGGAGACTGAAGGCCCACACTCTGCAATTCAGGAACAGCTTCTTCCACTCCGCCATCAGGGTGGAGGTACAGGAGCCTGAAGACACACACTCAATGATTCAAGAGCAGCTTCTTCCCCTCTGCCATCAGGGAGGAGGTAGAGGAGCCTGAAGACACACACTCAACGATTCAGGAACAGCTTCTTCCCCTCTGACATCAGGGAGGAGGTAGAGGAGCCTGAAGACACACACTCAACGATTCAGTAAGAGCTTCTTCCCCTCTGCCATCAGAGAGGAGGTACAGGAGCCTGAAGGCCCACACTCTGCAATTCAGGAACAGCTTCTTCCACTCCGCCATCAGGGTGGAGGTACAGGAGCCTGAAGACACACACTCAATGATTCAAGAGCAGCTTCTTCCCCTCTGCCATCAGGGAGGAGGTACAGGAGCCTGAAGGCCCACACTCAACGATTCAGGAACAGCTTCTTCCCCTCTGCCATCAGAGAGGAGGTACAGGAGCCTGAAGGCCCTCACTCTGCAATTCAGGAACAGCTTCTTCCACTCCGCCATCAGGGTGGAGGTACAGGAGCCTGAAGACACACACTCAATGATTCAAGAGCAGCTTCTTCCCCTCTGCCATCAGGGAGGAGGTAGAGGAGCCTGAAGACACACACTCAACGATTCAGGAACAGCTTCTTCCCCTCTGACATCAGGGAGGAGGTAGAGGAGCCTGAAGACACACACTCAACGATTCAGTAAAAGCTTCTTCCCCTCTGCCATCAGAGAGGAGGTACAGGAGCCTGAAGGCCCACACTCTGCAATTCAGGAACAGCTTCTTCCACTCCGCCATCAGGGTGGAGGTACAGGAGCCTGAAGACACACACTCAATGATTCAAGAGCAGCTTCTTCCCCTCTGCCATCAGGGAGGTGGTACAGGAGCCTGAAGGCCCACACTGAACGATTCAGGAACAGCCTTTACCCCTCTGCCATCAGGGAGGGGTTCCAGGACCCTGAAGACTCACACTGAGCGATTCAGGAACAGCTTCTCCCCTCTGCCATCAGGGAGGGGGTACAGGAGCCTGAAGACACACACTCAACTGTTCAGGAACAGCTTCTCCCCTCTGCCATCAGGGAGGGGGAACAGGAGCCTGAAGACACACACTCAACGATTCAGTAACAGCTTCTTCCCCTCCGCCATCAGAGAGAAGGTACAGGAGCCTGAAGACACACACTCAACGATTCAGGAAGAGCTTCTTCCCCTCCGCCATCAGAGAGAAGGTACAGGAGCCTGAAGACACACACTCAACGATTCAGGAAGAGCTTCTTCCCCTCCGCCATCAGAGAGAAGGTACAGGAGCCTGAAGACACACACTCAACGATTCAGTAACAGCTTCTTCCCCTCTGCCATCAGAGAGAAGGTACAGGAGCCTGAAGACACACACTCAACGATTCAGGAAGAGATTCTTCCCCTCCGCCATCAGAGAGAAGGTACAGGAGCCTGAAGACACACACTCAACGATTCAGGAACAGCTTTTTCCCCTCTGCCATCAGGGAGGAGGTACAGGAGCCTGAAGGCCCACACTCAACGATTCAGGAACAGCTTCTTCCCCTCTGCCATCAGGGAGGAGGTAGAGGAGCCTGAAGACACACACTCAACGATTCAGGAACAGCTTCCTCCCCTCTGCCATCAGGGAGGAGGTAGAGGAGCCTGAAGACACACACTCAACGATTCAGTAAAAGCTTCTTCCCCTCTGCCATCAGAGAGGAGGTACAGGAGCCTGAAGGCCCACACTCTGCAATTCAGGAACAGCTTCTTCCACTCAGCCATCAGGGTGGAGGTACAGGACCCTGAAGACACACACTCAATGATTCAAGAGCAGCTTCTTCCCCTCTGCCACCAGGGAGGAGGTACAGGAGCCTGAATACACACACTCAACGATTCAGGAACAGCTTCTTCCCCTCTGCCACCAGGGAGGAGGTACAGGAGCCTGAATACACACACTCAATGAATCAGGAACAGTTTCTTCCCCTCTGCCATCAGTGAGGAGGTACAGGAGCCTGAAGGCCCACACTCAACGATTCAGGAACAGCTTCTTCCCCTCTGCCATCAGGGAGGAGGTACAGGAGCCTGAAGACACACACTCAGCGATTCAGGAACAGCTACTTCCCCTCTGCCATCAGGGAGGAGGTACAGGAGCCTGAAGACACAAACTCAATGAATCAAGAACAGCTTCTTCCCCTCTGCCATCACGGAGCAGATACAGGAGCCTGAAGGCCCACAGTGAACGATTCAGGAACAGCCTTTACCCCTCTGCCATCAGGGAGGGGGTACAGGAGCCTGAAGACACACACTGAGCGATTCAGGAACAGCTTCTCCCCTCTGCCATCAGGGAGGGGGTACAGGAGCCTGAAGACACACACTCAACGGTTCAGGAACAGCTTCTCCCCTCTGCCATCAGGGAGGGGGAACAGGAGCCTGAAGACACACACTGAGCGATTCAGGAACAGCTTCTCCCCTCTGCGATCAGGGAGGGGGTACAGGAGCCTGAAGACACACACTCAACGATTCAGGAAGAGCTTCTTCCCCTCCGCCATCAGAGAGAAGGTACAGGAGCCTGAAGACACACACTCAACGATTCAGTAACAGCTTCTTCCCCTCTGCCATCAGAGAGAAGGTACAGGAGCCTGAAGACACACACTCAACGATTCAGGAAGAGATTCTTCCCCTCCGCCATCAGAGAGAAGGTACAGGAGCCTGAAGACACACACTCAACGATTCAGGAACAGCTTTTTCCCCTCTGCCATCAGGGAGGAGGTACAGGAGCCTGAAGGCCCACACTCAACGATTCAGGAACAGCTTCTTCCCCTCTGCCATCAGGGAGGAGGTAGAGGAGCCTGAAGACACACACTCAACGATTCAGGAACAGCTTCCTCCCCTCTGCCATCAGGGAGGAGGTAGAGGAGCCTGAAGACACACACTCAACGATTCAGTAAAAGCTTCTTCCCCTCTGCCATCAGAGAGGAGGTACAGGAGCCTGAAGGCCCACACTCTGCAATTCAGGAACAGCTTCTTCCACTCAGCCATCAGGGTGGAGGTACAGGACCCTGAAGACACACACTCAATGATTCAAGAGCAGCTTCTTCCCCTCTGCCACCAGGGAGGAGGTACAGGAGCCTGAATACACACACTCAACGATTCAGGAACAGCTTCTTCCCCTCTGCCACCAGGGAGGAGGTACAGGAGCCTGAATACACACACTCAATGAATCAGGAACAGTTTCTTCCCCTCTGCCATCAGTGAGGAGGTACAGGAGCCTGAAGGCCCACACTCAACGATTCAGGAACAGCTTCTTCCCCTCTGCCATCAGGGAGGAGGTACAGGTGCCTGAAGACACACACTCAGCGATTCAGGAACAGCTACTTCCCCTCTGCCATCAGGGAGGAGGTACAGGAGCCTGAAGACACAAACTCAATGAATCAAGAACAGCTTCTTCCCCTCTGCCATCACGGAGCAGATACAGGAGCCTGAAGGCCCACAGTGAACGATTCAGGAACAGCCTTTACCCCTCTGCCATCAGGGAGGGGGTACAGGAGCCTGAAGACACACACTGAGCGATTCAGGAACAGCTTCTCCCCTCTGCCATCAGGGAGGGGGTACAGGAGCCTGAAGACACACACTCAACGGTTCAGGAACAGCTTCTCCCCTCTGCCATCAGGGAGGGGGAACAGGAGCCTGAAGACACACACTGAGCGATTCAGGAACAGCTTCTCCCCTCTGCGATCAGGGAGGGGGTACAGGAGCCTGAAGACACACACTCAACGTTTCAGGAACAGCTTCGCCCCTCTGCCATCAGGGAGGGGGTACAGGAGCCTGAAGACACACACTAAGCGATTCAGGAACAGCTTCTTCCCCTCTGCCATCAGGGAGGAGGTACAGGAACCTGAAGACACACACTCAACGATTCAGTAACAGCTTCTTCCCCTCCGCCATCAGAGAGAAGGTACAGGAGCCTGAAGACACACACTCAACGATTCAGGAAGAGCTTCTTCCCCTCCGCGATCAGAGAGAAGGTACAGGAGCCTGAAGTCACACACTCAGCGATTCACGAACAGCTTCTTCCCCTCTGCCATCAGGGAGGAGGTACTGGAGCGTGAAGGCCCACACTCAGCGATTCAGGAACAGCTTCTTCCCGTCTTCCATCCGGAGGAGGTACAGGAGCCTGAAGACTCACACTCTGCGATTCAGGAACAGCTTCTTCCTCTCTGCCATCAGGGAGGAGGTACAGTGGCCTGAAGACACACACTCAACGATTCAGGAAGAGCTTCTTCCCCTCCGCCATCAGAGAGAAGGTACAGGAGCCTGAAGTCACACACTCAGCGATTCAGGAACAGCTTCTTCCCCTCTGCCATCAGGGAGGAGGTACAGGAGCGTGAAGGCCCACACTCAGCGATTCAGGAACAGCTTCTTCCCCTCTGCCATCAGGGAGGAGGTACAGTGGCCTGAAGACACACACTCAACGATTCAGGAACAGCTTCTTCCCCTCTGCCATCATGGAAGGGGTCCTGGAGCCTGAAGACACACATTCAGCGATTCAGGAACAGCTTCTTCCCCTCTGCCATCAGGGAGGAGGTACAGTGGCCTGAAGACACACACTCAACGATTCAGGAACAGCTTCTTCCCCTCTGACATCAGGGAGGAGGTAGAGGAGCCTGAAGACACACACTCAACGATTCAGGAACAGCTTCTTCCCCTCTGACATCAGGGAGGAGGTAGAGGAGCCTGAAGACACACACTCAACGATTCAGTAAAAGCTTCTTCCCCTCTGCCATCAGAGAGGAGGTACAGGAGCCTGAAGGCCCACACTCTGCAATTCAGGAACAGCTTCTTCCACTCCGCCATCAGGGTGGAGGTACAGGAGCCTGAAGACACACACTCAATGATTCAAGAGCAGCTTCTTCCCCTCTGCCATCAGGGAGGTGGTACAGGAGCCTGAAGGCCCACACTGAACGATTCAGGAACAGCCTTTACCCCTCTGCCATCAGGGAGGGGTTCCAGGACCCTGAAGACTCACACTGAGCGATTCAGGAACAGCTTCTCCCCTCTGCCATCAGGGAGGGGGTACAGGAGCCTGAAGACACACACTCAACTGTTCAGGAACAGCTTCTCCCCTCTGCCATCAGGGAGGGGGAACAGGAGCCTGAAGACACACACTCAACGATTCAGTAACAGCTTCTTCCCCTCCGCCATCAGAGAGAAGGTACAGGAGCCTGAAGACACACACTCAACGATTCAGGAAGAGCTTCTTCCCCTCCGCCATCAGAGAGAAGGTACAGGAGCCTGAAGACACACACTCAACGATTCAGGAAGAGCTTCTTCCCCTCCGCCATCAGAGAGAAGGTACAGGAGCCTGAAGACACACACTCAACGATTCAGTAACAGCTTCTTCCCCTCTGCCATCAGAGAGAAGGTACAGGAGCCTGAAGACACACACTCAACGATTCAGGAAGAGATTCTTCCCCTCCGCCATCAGAGAGGAGGTACAGGAGCCTGAAGACACACACTCAGCGATTCAGGAACAGCTACTTCCCCTCTGCCATCAGGGAGGAGGTACAGGAGCCTGAAGACACAAACTCAATGAATCAAGAACAGCTTCTTCCCCTCTGCCATCACGGAGCAGATACAGGAGCCTGAAGGCCCACAGTGAACGATTCAGGAACAGCCTTCTCCCCTCTGCCATCAGGGAGGGGGTACAGGAGCCTGAAGACACACACTCAACGGTTCAGGAACAGCTTCTCCCCTCTGCCATCAGGGAGGGGGAACAGGAGCCTGAAGACACACACTGAGCGATTCAGGAACAGCTTCTCCCCTCTGCGATCAGGGAGGGGGTACAGGAGCCTGAAGACACACACTCAACGTTTCAGGAACAGCTTCGCCCCTCTGCCATCAGGGAGGGGGTACAGGAGCCTGAAGACACACACTAAGCGATTCAGGAACAGCTTCTTCCCCTCTGCCATCAGGGAGGAGGTACAGGAACCTGAAGACACACACTCAACGATTCAGTAACAGCTTCTTCCCCTCCGCCATCAGAGAGAAGGTACAGGAGCCTGAAGACACACACTCAACGATTCAGGAAGAGCTTCTTCCCCTCCGCGATCAGAGAGAAGGTACAGGAGCCTGAAGTCACACACTCAGCGATTCACGAACAGCTTCTTCCCCTCTGCCATCAGGGAGGAGGTACTGGAGCGTGAAGGCCCACACTCAGCGATTCAGGAACAGCTTCTTCCCGTCTTCCATCCGGAGGAGGTACAGGAGCCTGAAGACTCACACTCTGCGATTCAGGAACAGCTTCTTCCTCTCTGCCATCAGGGAGGAGGTACAGTGGCCTGAAGACACACACTCAACGATTCAGGAAGAGCTTCTTCCCCTCCGCCATCAGAGAGAAGGTACAGGAGCCTGAAGTCACACACTCAGCGATTCAGGAACAGCTTCTTCCCCTCTGCCATCAGGGAGGAGGTACAGGAGCGTGAAGGCCCACACTCAGCGATTCAGGAACAGCTTCTTCCCCTCTGCCATCAGGGAGGAGGTACAGTGGCCTGAAGACACACACTCAACGATTCAGGAACAGCTTCTTCCCCTCTGCCATCATGGAAGGGGTCCTGGAGCCTGAAGACACACATTCAGCGATTCAGGAACAGCTTCTTCCCCTCTGCCATCAGGGAGGAGGTACAGTGGCCTGAAGACACACACTCAACGATTCAGGAACAGCTTCTTCCCCTCTGACATCAGGGAGGAGGTAGAGGAGCCTGAAGACACACACTCAACGATTCAGGAACAGCTTCTTCCCCTCTGACATCAGGGAGGAGGTAGAGGAGCCTGAAGACACACACTCAACGATTCAGTAAAAGCTTCTTCCCCTCTGCCATCAGAGAGGAGGTACAGGAGCCTGAAGGCCCACACTCTGCAATTCAGGAACAGCTTCTTCCACTCCGCCATCAGGGTGGAGGTACAGGAGCCTGAAGACACACACTCAATGATTCAAGAGCAGCTTCTTCCCCTCTGCCATCAGGGAGGTGGTACAGGAGCCTGAAGGCCCACACTGAACGATTCAGGAACAGCCTTTACCCCTCTGCCATCAGGGAGGGGTTCCAGGACCCTGAAGACTCACACTGAGCGATTCAGGAACAGCTTCTCCCCTCTGCCATCAGGGAGGGGGTACAGGAGCCTGAAGACACACACTCAACTGTTCAGGAACAGCTTCTCCCCTCTGCCATCAGGGAGGGGGAACAGGAGCCTGAAGACACACACTCAACGATTCAGTAACAGCTTCTTCCCCTCCGCCATCAGAGAGAAGGTACAGGAGCCTGAAGACACACACTCAACGATTCAGGAAGAGCTTCTTCCCCTCCGCCATCAGAGAGAAGGTACAGGAGCCTGAAGACACACACTCAACGATTCAGGAAGAGCTTCTTCCCCTCCGCCATCAGAGAGAAGGTACAGGAGCCTGAAGACACACACTCAACGATTCAGTAACAGCTTCTTCCCCTCTGCCATCAGAGAGAAGGTACAGGAGCCTGAAGACACACACTCAACGATTCAGGAAGAGATTCTTCCCCTCCGCCATCAGAGAGAAGGTACAGGAGCCTGAAGACACACACTCAACGATTCAGGAACAGCTTTTTCCCCTCTGCCATCAGGGAGGAGGTACAGGAGCCTGAAGGCCCACACTCAACGATTCAGGAACAGCTTCTTCCCCTCTGCCATCAGGGAGGAGGTAGAGGAGCCTGAAGACACACACTCAACGATTCAGGAACAGCTTCCTCCCCTCTGCCATCAGGGAGGAGGTAGAGGAGCCTGAAGACACACACTCAACGATTCAGTAAAAGCTTCTTCCCCTCTGCCATCAGAGAGGAGGTACAGGAGCCTGAAGGCCCACACTCTGCAATTCAGGAACAGCTTCTTCCACTCAGCCATCAGGGTGGAGGTACAGGACCCTGAAGACACACACTCAATGATTCAAGAGCAGCTTCTTCCCCTCTGCCACCAGGGAGGAGGTACAGGAGCCTGAATACACACACTCAACGATTCAGGAACAGCTTCTTCCCCTCTGCCACCAGGGAGGAGGTACAGGAGCCTGAATACACACACTCAATGAATCAGGAACAGTTTCTTCCCCTCTGCCATCAGTGAGGAGGTACAGGAGCCTGAAGGCCCACACTCAACGATTCAGGAACAGCTTCTTCCCCTCTGCCATCAGGGAGGAGGTACAGGAGCCTGAAGACACACACTCAGCGATTCAGGAACAGCTACTTCCCCTCTGCCATCAGGGAGGAGGTACAGGAGCCTGAAGACACAAACTCAATGAATCAAGAACAGCTTCTTCCCCTCTGCCATCACGGAGCAGATACAGGAGCCTGAAGGCCCACAGTGAACGATTCAGGAACAGCCTTCTCCCCTCTGCCATCAGGGAGGGGGTACAGGAGCCTGAAGACACACACTCAACGGTTCAGGAACAGCTTCTCCCCTCTGCCATCAGGGAGGGGGAACAGGAGCCTGAAGACACACACTGAGCGATTCAGGAACAGCTTCTCCCCTCTGCGATCAGGGAGGGGGTACAGGAGCCTGAAGACACACACTCAACGTTTCAGGAACAGCTTCGCCCCTCTGCCATCAGGGAGGGGGTACAGGAGCCTGAAGACACACACTAAGCGATTCAGGAACAGCTTCTTCCCCTCTGCCATCAGGGAGGAGGTACAGGAACCTGAAGACACACACTCAACGATTCAGTAACAGCTTCTTCCCCTCCGCCATCAGAGAGAAGGTACAGGAGCCTGAAGACACACACTCAACGATTCAGGAAGAGCTTCTTCCCCTCCGCGATCAGAGAGAAGGTACAGGAGCCTGAAGTCACACACTCAGCGATTCACGAACAGCTTCTTCCCCTCTGCCATCAGGGAGGAGGTACTGGAGCGTGAAGGCCCACACTCAGCGATTCAGGAACAGCTTCTTCCCGTCTTCCATCCGGAGGAGGTACAGGAGCCTGAAGACTCACACTCAGCGATTCAGGAACAGCTTCTTCCTCTCTGCCATCAGGGAGGAGGTACAGTGGCCTGAAGACACACACTCAACGATTCAGGAAGAGCTTCTTCCCCTCCGCCATCAGAGAGAAGGTACAGGAGCCTGAAGTCACACACTCAGCGATTCAGGAACAGCTTCTTCCCCTCTGCCATCAGGGAGGAGGTACAGGAGCGTGAAGGCCCACACTCAGCGATTCAGGAACAGCTTCTTCCCCTCTGCCATCAGGGAGGAGGTACAGTGGCCTGAAGACACACACTCAACGATTCAGGAACAGCTTCTTCCCCTCTGCCATCATGGAAGGGGTCCTGGAGCCTGAAGACACACATTCAGCGATTCAGGAACAGCTTCTTCCCCTCTGCCATCAGGGAGGAGGTACAGTGGCCTGAAGACACACACTCAATGATTCAGAAAAGCTTCTTCCCCTCTGCCATCAGAGAGGAGGTACAGGAGCCTGAAGGCCCACACTCTGCAATTCAGGAACAGCTTCTCCCCTCTGCCATCAGGGAGGGGGTACAGGAGCCTGAAGACACACACTCAATGGTTCAGGAACAGCTTCTCCCCTCTGCCATCAGGGAGGGGGAACAGGAGCCTGAAGACACACACTCAACGATTCAGTAACAGCTTCTTCCCCTCCGCCATCAGAGAGAAGGTACAGGAGCCTGAAGACACACACTCAACGATTCAGGAAGAGCTTCTTCCCCTCCGCCATCAGAGAGAAGGTACAGGAGCCTGAAGACACACACTCAACGATTCAGGAACAGCTTTTTCCCCTCTGCCATCAGGGAGGAGGTACAGGAGCCTGAAGGCCCACACTCAACGATTCAGGAACAGCTTCTTCCCCTCTGCCATCAGAGAGGAGGTACAGGAGCCTGAAGGCCCACACTCTGCAATTCAGGAACAGCTTCTTCCACTCCGCCATCAGGGTGGAGGTACAGGAGCCTGAAGACACACACTCAATGATTCAAGAGCAGCTTCTTCCCCTCTGCCATCAGGGAGGAGGTAGAGGAGCCTGAAGACACACACTCAACGATTCAGGAACAGCTTCTTCCCCTCTGACATCAGGGAGGAGGTAGAGGAGCCTGAAGACACACACTCAACGATTCAGTAACAGCTTCTTCCCCTCCGCCATCAGAGAGAAGGTACAGGAGCCTGAAGACACACACTCAACGATTCAGGAAGAGCTTCTTCCCCTCCGCCATCAGAGAGAAGGTACAGGAGCCTGAAGACACACACTCAACGATTCAGGAAGAGCTTCTTCCCCTCCGCCATCAGAGAGAAGGTACAGGAGCCTGAAGACACACACTCAACGATTCAGGAACAGCTTCTTCCCCTCTGACATCAGGGAGGAGGTAGAGGAGCCTGAAGACACACACTCAACGATTCAGGAACAGCTTCTTCCCCTCTGACATCAGGGAGGAGGTAGAGGAGCCTGAAGACACACACTCAACGATTCAGTAAAAGCTTCTTCCCCTCTGCCATCAGAGAGGAGGTACAGGAGCCTGAAGGCCCACACTCTGCAATTCAGGAACAGCTTCTTCCACTCCGCCATCAGGGTGGAGGTACAGGAGCCTGAAGACACACACTCAATGATTCAAGAGCAGCTTCTTCCCCTCTGCCATCAGGGAGGTGGTACAGGAGCCTGAAGGCCCACACTGAACGATTCAGGAACAGCCTTTACCCCTCTGCCATCAGGGAGGGGTTCCAGGACCCTGAAGACTCACACTGAGCGATTCAGGAACAGCTTCTCCCCTCTGCCATCAGGGAGGGGGTACAGGAGCCTGAAGACACACACTCAACTGTTCAGGAACAGCTTCTCCCCTCTGCCATCAGGGAGGGGGAACAGGAGCCTGAAGACACACACTCAACGATTCAGTAACAGCTTCTTCCCCTCCGCCATCAGAGAGAAGGTACAGGAGCCTGAAGACACACACTCAACGATTCAGGAAGAGCTTCTTCCCCTCCGCCATCAGAGAGAAGGTACAGGAGCCTGAAGACACACACTCAACGATTCAGGAACAGCTTTTTCCCCTCTGCCATCAGGGAGGAGGTACAGGAGCCTGAAGGCCCACACTCAACGATTCAGGAACAGCTTCTTCCCCTCTGCCATCAGAGAGGAGGTACAGGAGCCTGAAGGCCCACACTCTGCAATTCAGGAACAGCTTCTTCCACTCCGCCATCAGGGTGGAGGTACAGGAGCCTGAAGACACACACTCAATGATTCAAGAGCAGCTTCTTCCCCTCTGCCATCAGGGAGGAGGTAGAGGAGCCTGAAGACACACACTCAACGATTCAGGAACAGCTTCTTCCCCTCTGACATCAGGGAGGAGGTAGAGGAGCCTGAAGACACACACTCAACGATTCAGTAACAGCTTCTTCCCCTCCGCCATCAGAGAGAAGGTACAGGAGCCTGAAGACACACACTCAACGATTCAGGAAGAGCTTCTTCCCCTCCGCCATCAGAGAGAAGGTACAGGAGCCTGAAGACACACACTCAACGATTCAGGAACAGCTTTTTCCCCTCTGCCATCAGGGAGGAGGTACAGGAGCCTGAAGGCCCACACTCAACGATTCAGGAACAGCTTCTTCCCCTCTGCCATCAGAGAGGAGGTACAGGAGCCTGAAGGCCCACACTCTGCAATTCAGGAACAGCTTCTTCCACTCCGCCATCAGGGTGGAGGTACAGGAGCCTGAAGACACACACTCAATGATTCAAGAGCAGCTTCTTCCCCTCTGCCATCAGGGAGGAGGTAGAGGAGCCTGAAGACACACACTCAACGATTCAGGAACAGCTTCTTCCCCTCTGACATCAGGGAGGAGGTAGAGGAGCCTGAAGACACACACTCAACGATTCAGTAACAGCTTCTTCCCCTCCGCCATCAGAGAGAAGGTACAGGAGCCTGAAGACACACACTCAACGATTCAGGAAGAGCTTCTTCCCCTCCGCCATCAGAGAGAAGGTACAGGAGCCTGAAGACACACACTCAACGATTCAGGAACAGCTTTTTCCCCTCTGCCATCAGGGAGGAGGTACAGGAGCCTGAAGGCCCACACTCAACGATTCAGGAACAGCTTCTTCCCCTCTGCCATCAGAGAGGAGGTACAGGAGCCTGAAGGCCCACACTCTGCAATTCAGGAACAGCTTCTTCCACTCCGCCATCAGGGTGGAGGTACAGGAGCCTGAAGACACACACTCAATGATTCAGGAACAGCTTCCTCCCCTCTGCCATCAGGGAGGAGGTAGAGGAGCCTGAAGACACACACTCAACGATTCAGTAAAAGCTTCTTCCCCTCTGCCATCAGGGAGGAGGTACTGGAGCGTGAAGGCCCACACTCAGCGATTCAGGAACAGCTTCTTCCCGTCTTCCATCCGGAGGAGGTACAGGAGCCTGAAGACTCACACTCAGCGATTCAGGAACAGCTTCTTCCTCTCTGCCATCAGGGAGGAGGTACAGTGGCCTGAAGACACACACTCAACGATTCAGGAAGAGATTCTTCCCCTCCGCCATCAGAGAGGAGGTACAGGAGCCTGAAGACACACACTCAGCGATTCAGGAACAGCTACTTCCCCTCTGCCATCAGGGAGGAGGTACAGGAGCCTGAAGACACAAACTCAATGAATCAAGAACAGCTTCTTCCCCTCTGCCATCACGGAGCAGATACAGGAGCCTGAAGGCCCACAGTGAACGATTCAGGAACAGCCTTCTCCCCTCTGCCATCAGGGAGGGGGTACAGGAGCCTGAAGACACACACTCAACGGTTCAGGAACAGCTTCTCCCCTCTGCCATCAGGGAGGGGGAACAGGAGCCTGAAGACACACACTGAGCGATTCAGGAACAGCTTCTCCCCTCTGCGATCAGGGAGGGGGTACAGGAGCCTGAAGACACACACTCAACGTTTCAGGAACAGCTTCGCCCCTCTGCCATCAGGGAGGGGGTACAGGAGCCTGAAGACACACACTAAGCGATTCAGGAACAGCTTCTTCCCCTCTGCCATCAGGGAGGAGGTACAGGAGCCTGAAGGCCCACACTCTGCAATTCAGGAACAGCTTCTCCCCTCTGCCATCAGGGAGGGGGTACAGGAGCCTGAAGACACACATTCAATGGTTCAGGAACAGCTTCTCCCCTCTGCCATCAGGGAGGGGGAACAGGAGCCTGAAGACACACACTCAACGATTCAGTAACAGCTTCTTCCCCTCCGCCATCAGAGAGAAGGTACAGGAGCCTGAAGACACACACTCAACGATTCAGGAAGAGCTTCTTCCCCTCCGCCATCAGAGAGAAGGTACAGGAGCCTGAAGACACACACTCAACGATTCAGGAACAGCTTTTTCCCCTCTGCCATCAGGGAGGAGGTACAGGAGCCTGAAGGCCCACACTCAACGATTCAGGAACAGCTTCTTCCCCTCTGCCATCAGAGAGGAGGTACAGGAGCCTGAAGGCCCACACTCTGCAATTCAGGAACAGCTTCTTCCACTCCGCCATCAGGGTGGAGGTACAGGAGCCTGAAGACACACACTCAATGATTCAAGAGCAGCTTCTTCCCCTCTGCCATCAGGGAGGAGGTAGAGGAGCCTGAAGACACACACTCAACGATTCAGGAACAGCTTCTTCCCCTCTGACATCAGGGAGGAGGTAGAGGAGCCTGAAGACACACACTCAACGATTCAGTAAAAGCTTCTTCCCCTCTGCCATCAGAGAGGAGGTACAGGAGCCTGAAGGCCCACACTCAGCGATTCAGGAACAGCTTCTTCCCCTCTGCCATCAGGGAGGAGGTACAGGAGCGTGAAGGCCCACACTCAGCGATTCAGGAACAGCTTCTTCCCCTCTGCCATCAGGGAGGAGGTACAGTGGCCTGAAGACACACACTCAACGATTCAGGAACAGCTTCTTCCCCTCTGCCATCATGGAAGGGGTCCTGGAGCCTGAAGACACACATTCAGCGATTCAGGAACAGCTTCTTCCCCTCTGCCATCAGGGAGGAGGTACAGTGGCCTGAAGACACACACTCAACGATTCAGGAACAGCTTCTTCCCCTCTGACATCAGGGAGGAGGTAGAGGAGCCTGAAGACACACACTCAACGATTCAGGAACAGCTTCTTCCCCTCTGACATCAGGGAGGAGGTAGAGGAGCCTGAAGACACACACTCAACGATTCAGTAAAAGCTTCTTCCCCTCTGCCATCAGAGAGGAGGTACAGGAGCCTGAAGGCCCACACTCTGCAATTCAGGAACAGCTTCTTCCACTCCGCCATCAGGGTGGAGGTACAGGAGCCTGAAGACACACACTCAATGATTCAAGAGCAGCTTCTTCCCCTCTGCCATCAGGGAGGTGGTACAGGAGCCTGAAGGCCCACACTGAACGATTCAGGAACAGCCTTTACCCCTCTGCCATCAGGGAGGGGTTCCAGGACCCTGAAGACTCACACTGAGCGATTCAGGAACAGCTTCTCCCCTCTGCCATCAGGGAGGGGGTACAGGAGCCTGAAGACACACACTCAACTGTTCAGGAACAGCTTCTCCCCTCTGCCATCAGGGAGGGGGAACAGGAGCCTGAAGACACACACTCAACGATTCAGTAACAGCTTCTTCCCCTCCGCCATCAGAGAGAAGGTACAGGAGCCTGAAGACACACACTCAACGATTCAGGAAGAGCTTCTTCCCCTCCGCCATCAGAGAGAAGGTACAGGAGCCTGAAGACACACACTCAACGATTCAGGAAGAGCTTCTTCCCCTCCGCCATCAGAGAGAAGGTACAGGAGCCTGAAGACACACACTCAACGATTCAGTAACAGCTTCTTCCCCTCTGCCATCAGAGAGAAGGTACAGGAGCCTGAAGACACACACTCAACGATTCAGGAAGAGATTCTTCCCCTCCGCCATCAGAGAGAAGGTACAGGAGCCTGAAGACACACACTCAACGATTCAGGAACAGCTTTTTCCCCTCTGCCATCAGGGAGGAGGTACAGGAGCCTGAAGGCCCACACTCAACGATTCAGGAACAGCTTCTTCCCCTCTGCCATCAGGGAGGAGGTAGAGGAGCCTGAAGACACACACTCAACGATTCAGGAACAGCTTCCTCCCCTCTGCCATCAGGGAGGAGGTAGAGGAGCCTGAAGACACACACTCAACGATTCAGTAAAAGCTTCTTCCCCTCTGCCATCAGAGAGGAGGTACAGGAGCCTGAAGGCCCACACTCTGCAATTCAGGAACAGCTTCTTCCACTCAGCCATCAGGGTGGAGGTACAGGACCCTGAAGACACACACTCAATGATTCAAGAGCAGCTTCTTCCCCTCTGCCACCAGGGAGGAGGTACAGGAGCCTGAATACACACACTCAACGATTCAGGAACAGCTTCTTCCCCTCTGCCACCAGGGAGGAGGTACAGGAGCCTGAATACACACACTCAATGAATCAGGAACAGTTTCTTCCCCTCTGCCATCAGTGAGGAGGTACAGGAGCCTGAAGGCCCACACTCAACGATTCAGGAACAGCTTCTTCCCCTCTGCCATCAGGGAGGAGGTACAGGAGCCTGAAGACACACACTCAGCGATTCAGGAACAGCTACTTCCCCTCTGCCATCAGGGAGGAGGTACAGGAGCATGAAGACACAAACTCAATGAATCAAGAACAGCTTCTTCCCCTCTGCCATCACGGAGCAGATACAGGAGCCTGAAGGCCCACAGTGAACGATTCAGGAACAGCCTTCTCCCCTCTGCCATCAGGGAGGGGGTACAGGAGCCTGAAGACACACACTCAACGGTTCAGGAACAGCTTCTCCCCTCTGCCATCAGGGAGGGGGAACAGGAGCCTGAAGACACACACTGAGCGATTCAGGAACAGCTTCTCCCCTCTGCGATCAGGGAGGGGGTACAGGAGCCTGAAGACACACACTCAACGTTTCAGGAACAGCTTCGCCCCTCTGCCATCAGGGAGGGGGTACAGGAGCCTGAAGACACACACTAAGCGATTCAGGAACAGCTTCTTCCCCTCTGCCATCAGGGAGGAGGTACAGGAACCTGAAGACACACACTCAACGATTCAGTAACAGCTTCTTCCCCTCCGCCATCAGAGAGAAGGTACAGGAGCCTGAAGACACACACTCAACGATTCAGGAAGAGCTTCTTCCCCTCCGCGATCAGAGAGAAGGTACAGGAGCCTGAAGTCACACACTCAGCGATTCACGAACAGCTTCTTCCCCTCTGCCATCAGGGAGGAGGTACTGGAGCGTGAAGGCCCACACTCAGCGATTCAGGAACAGCTTCTTCCCGTCTTCCATCCGGAGGAGGTACAGGAGCCTGAAGACTCACACTCAGCGATTCAGGAACAGCTTCTTCCTCTCTGCCATCAGGGAGGAGGTACAGTGGCCTGAAGACACACACTCAACGATTCAGGAAGAGCTTCTTCCCCTCCGCCATCAGAGAGAAGGTACAGGAGCCTGAAGTCACACACTCAGCGATTCAGGAACAGCTTCTTCCCCTCTGCCATCAGGGAGGAGGTACAGGAGCGTGAAGGCCCACACTCAGCGATTCAGGAACAGCTTCTTCCCCTCTGCCATCAGGGAGGAGGTACAGTGGCCTGAAGACACACACTCAACGATTCAGGAACAGCTTCTTCCCCTCTGCCATCATGGAAGGGGTCCTGGAGCCTGAAGACACACATTCAGCGATTCAGGAACAGCTTCTTCCCCTCTGCCATCAGGGAGGAGGTACAGTGGCCTGAAGACACACACTCAATGATTCAGAAAAGCTTCTTCCCCTCTGCCATCAGAGAGGAGGTACAGGAGCCTGAAGGCCCACACTCTGCAATTCAGGAACAGCTTCTCCCCTCTGCCATCAGGGAGGGGGTACAGGAGCCTGAAGACACACACTCAATGGTTCAGGAACAGCTTCTCCCCTCTGCCATCAGGGAGGGGGAACAGGAGCCTGAAGACACACACTCAACGATTCAGTAACAGCTTCTTCCCCTCCGCCATCAGAGAGAAGGTACAGGAGCCTGAAGACACACACTCAACGATTCAGGAAGAGCTTCTTCCCCTCCGCCATCAGAGAGAAGGTACAGGAGCCTGAAGACACACACTCAACGATTCAGGAACAGCTTTTTCCCCTCTGCCATCAGGGAGGAGGTACAGGAGCCTGAAGGCCCACACTCAACGATTCAGGAACAGCTTCTTCCCCTCTGCCATCAGAGAGGAGGTACAGGAGCCTGAAGGCCCACACTCTGCAATTCAGGAACAGCTTCTTCCACTCCGCCATCAGGGTGGAGGTACAGGAGCCTGAAGACACACACTCAATGATTCAAGAGCAGCTTCTTCCCCTCTGCCATCAGGGAGGAGGTAGAGGAGCCTGAAGACACACACTCAACGATTCAGGAACAGCTTCTTCCCCTCTGACATCAGGGAGGAGGTAGAGGAGCCTGAAGACACACACTCAACGATTCAGTAACAGCTTCTTCCCCTCCGCCATCAGAGAGAAGGTACAGGAGCCTGAAGACACACACTCAACGATTCAGGAAGAGCTTCTTCCCCTCCGCCATCAGAGAGAAGGTACAGGAGCCTGAAGACACACACTCAACGATTCAGGAAGAGCTTCTTCCCCTCCGCCATCAGAGAGAAGGTACAGGAGCCTGAAGACACACACTCAACGATTCAGGAACAGCTTCTTCCCCTCTGACATCAGGGAGGAGGTAGAGGAGCCTGAAGACACACACTCAACGATTCAGGAACAGCTTCTTCCCCTCTGACATCAGGGAGGAGGTAGAGGAGCCTGAAGACACACACTCAACGATTCAGTAAAAGCTTCTTCCCCTCTGCCATCAGAGAGGAGGTACAGGAGCCTGAAGGCCCACACTCTGCAATTCAGGAACAGCTTCTTCCACTCCGCCATCAGGGTGGAGGTACAGGAGCCTGAAGACACACACTCAATGATTCAAGAGCAGCTTCTTCCCCTCTGCCATCAGGGAGGTGGTACAGGAGCCTGAAGGCCCACACTGAACGATTCAGGAACAGCCTTTACCCCTCTGCCATCAGGGAGGGGTTCCAGGACCCTGAAGACTCACACTGAGCGATTCAGGAACAGCTTCTCCCCTCTGCCATCAGGGAGGGGGTACAGGAGCCTGAAGACACACACTCAACTGTTCAGGAACAGCTTCTCCCCTCTGCCATCAGGGAGGGGGAACAGGAGCCTGAAGACACACACTCAACGATTCAGTAACAGCTTCTTCCCCTCCGCCATCAGAGAGAAGGTACAGGAGCCTGAAGACACACACTCAACGATTCAGGAAGAGCTTCTTCCCCTCCGCCATCAGAGAGAAGGTACAGGAGCCTGAAGACACACACTCAATGATTCAGGAAGAGCTTCTTCCCCTCCGCCATCAGAGAGAAGGTACAGGAGCCTGAAGACACACACTCAACGATTCAGTAACAGCTTCTTCCCCTCTGCCATCAGAGAGAAGGTACAGGAGCCTGAAGACACACACTCAACGATTCAGGAAGAGATTCTTCCCCTCCGCCATCAGAGAGAAGGTACAGGAGCCTGAAGACACACACTCAACGATTCAGGAACAGCTTTTTCCCCTCTGCCATCAGGGAGGAGGTACAGGAGCCTGAAGGCCCACACTCAACGATTCAGGAACAGCTTCTTCCCCTCTGCCATCAGGGAGGAGGTAGAGGAGCCTGAAGACACACACTCAACGATTCAGGAACAGCTTCCTCCCCTCTGCCATCAGGGAGGAGGTAGAGGAGCCTGAAGACACACACTCAACGATTCAGTAAAAGCTTCTTCCCCTCTGCCATCAGAGAGGAGGTACAGGAGCCTGAAGGCCCACACTCTGCAATTCAGGAACAGCTTCTTCCACTCAGCCATCAGGGTGGAGGTACAGGACCCTGAAGACACACACTCAATGATTCAAGAGCAGCTTCTTCCCCTCTGCCACCAGGGAGGAGGTACAGGAGCCTGAATACACACACTCAACGATTCAGGAACAGCTTCTTCCCCTCTGCCACCAGGGAGGAGGTACAGGAGCCTGAATACACACACTCAATGAATCAGGAACAGTTTCTTCCCCTCTGCCATCAGTGAGGAGGTACAGGAGCCTGAAGGCCCACACTCAACGATTCAGGAACAGCTTCTTCCCCTCTGCCATCAGGGAGGAGGTACAGGAGCCTGAAGACACACACTCAGCGATTCAGGAACAGCTACTTCCCCTCTGCCATCAGGGAGGAGGTACAGGAGCCTGAAGACACAAACTCAATGAATCAAGAACAGCTTCTTCCCCTCTACCATCACGGAGCAGATACAGGAGCCTGAAGGCCCACAGTGAACGATTCAGGAACAGCCTTTACCCCTCTGCCATCAGGGAGGGGGTACAGGAGCCTGAAGACACACACTGAGCGATTCAGGAACAACTTCTCCCCTCTGCCATCAAGGAGGGGGTACAGGAGCCTGAAGACACACACTCAACGGTTCAGGAACAGCTTCTCCCCTCTGCCATCAGGGAGGGGGAACAGGAGCCTGAAGACACACACTGAGCGATTCAGGAACAGCTTCTCCCCTCTGCGATCAGGGAGGGGGTACAGGAGCCTGAAGACACACACTCAACGTTTCAGGAACAGCTTCGCCCCTCTGCCATCAGGGAGGGGGTACAGGAGCCTGAAGAGACACACTAAGCGATTCAGGAACAGCTTCTTCCCCTCTGCCATCAGGGAGGAGGTACAGGAACCTGAAGACACACACTCAACGATTCAGTAACAGCTTCTTCCCCTCCGCCATCAGAGAGAAGGTACAGGAGCCTGAAGACACACACTCAACGATTCAGGAAGAGCTTCTTCCCCTCCGCGATCAGAGAGAAGGTACAGGAGCCTGAAGTCACACACTCAGCGATTCACGAACAGCTTCTTCCCCTCTGCCATCAGGGAGGAGGTACTGGAGCGTGAAGGCCCACACTCAGCGATTCAGGAACAGCTTCTTCCCGTCTTCCATCCGGAGGAGGTACAGGAGCCTGAAGACTCACACTCAGCGATTCAGGAACAGCTTCATCCTCTCTGCCATCAGGGAGGAGGTACAGTGGCCTGAAGACACACACTCAACGATTCAGGAAGAGCTTCTTCCCCTCCGCCATCAGAGAGAAGGTACAGGAGCCTGAAGTCACACACTCAGCGATTCAGGAACAGCTTCTTCCCCTCTGCCATCAGGGAGGAGGTACAGGAGCGTGAAGGCCCACACTCAGCGATTCAGGAACAGCTTCTTCCCCTCTGCCATCAGGGAGGAGGTACAGTGGCCTGAAGACACACACTCAACGATTCAGGAACAGCTTCTTCCCCTCTGCCATCATGGAAGGGGTCCTGGAGCCTGAAGACACACATTCAGCGATTCAGGAACAGCTTCTTCCCCTCTGCCATCAGGGAGGAGGTACAGTGGCCTGAAGACACACACTCAATGATTCAGAAAAGCTTCTTCCCCTCTGCCATCAGAGAGGAGGTACAGGAGCCTGAAGGCCCACACTCTGCAATTCAGGAACAGCTTCTCCCCTCTGCCATCAGGGAGGGGGTACAGGAGCCTGAAGACACACACTCAATGGTTCAGGAACAGCTTCTCCCCTCTGCCATCAGGGAGGGGGAACAGGAGCCTGAAGACACACACTCAACGATTCAGTAACAGCTTCTTCCCCTCCGCCATCAGAGAGAAGGTACAGGAGCCTGAAGACCCACACTCAACGATTCAGGAAGAGCTTCTTCCCCTCCGCCATCAGAGAGAAGGTACAGGAGCCTGAAGACACACACTCAACGATTCAGGAACAGCTTTTTCCCCTCTGCCATCAGGTAGGAGGTACAGGAGCCTGAAGGCCCACACTCAACGATTCAGGAACAGCTTCTTACCCTCTGCCATCAGAGAGGAGGTACAGGAGCCTGAAGGCCCACACTCTGCAATTCAGGAACAGCTTCTTCCACTCCGCCATCAGGGTGGAGGTACAGGAGCCTGAAGACACACACTCAATGATTCAAGAGCAGCTTCTTCCCTCTGCCATCAGGGAGGAGGTAGAGGAGCCTGAAGACACACACTCAACGATTCAGGAACAGCTTCTTCCCCTCTGACATCAGGGAGGAGGTAGAGGAGCCTGAAGACACACACTCAACGATTCAGTAAAAGCTTCTTCCCCTCTGCCATCAGAGAGGAGGTACAGGAGCCTGAAGGCCCACACTCTGCAATTCAGGAACAGCTTCTTCCACTCCGCCATCAGGGTGGAGGTACAGGAGCCTGAAGACACACACTCAATGATTCAAGAGCAGCTTCTTCCCCTCTGCCATCAGGGAGGAGGTACAGGAGCCTGAAGGCCCACACTCAACAATTCAGGAACAGCTTCTTCCCCTCTGCCATCAGAGAGGAGGTACAGGAGCCTGAAGGCCCACACTCTGCAATTCAGGAACAGCTTCTTCCACTCCGCCATCAGGGTGGAGGGACAGGAGCCTGAAGACACACACTCAATGATTCAAGAGCAGCTTCTTCCCCTCTGCCATCAGGGAGGATGTAGAGGAGCCTGAAGACACACACTCAACGATTCAGGAACAGCTTCTTCCCCTCTGACATCAGGGAGGAGGTAGAGGAGCCTGAAGACACACACTCAACGATTCAGGAACAGCTTCTTCCCCTCTGACATCAGGGAGGAGGTAGAGGAGCCTGAAGACACACACTCAACGATTCAGTAAAAGCTTCTTCCCCTCTGCCATCAGAGAGGAGGTACAGGAGCCAGAAGGCCCACACTCTGCAATTCAGGAACAGCTTCTTCCACTCCGCCATCAGGGTGGAGGTACAGGAGCCTGAAGACACACACTCAATGATTCAAGAGCAGCTTCTTCCCCTCTGCCATCAGGGAGGTGGTACAGGAGCCTGAAGGCCCACACTGAACGATTCAGGAACAGCCTTTACCCCTCTGCCATCAGGGAGGGGTTCCAGGACCCTGAAGACTCACACTGAGCGATTCAGGAACAGCTTCTCCCCTCTGCCATCAGGGAGGGGGTACAGGAGCCTGAAGACACACACTCAACTGTTCAGGAACAGCTTCTCCCCTCTGCCATCAGGGAGGGGGAACAGGAGCCTGAAGACACACACTCAACGATTCAGTAACAGCTTCTTCCCCTCCGCCATCAGAGAGAAGGTACAGGAGCCTGAAGACACACACTCAACGATTCAGGAAGAGCTTCTTCCCCTCCGCCATCAGAGAGAAGGTACAGGAGCCTGAAGTCACACACTCAGCGATTCAGGAACAGCTTCTTCCCCTCTGCCATCAGGGAGGAGGTACAGGAGCGTGAAGGCCCACACTCAGCGATTCAGGAACAGCTTCTTCCCCTCTGCCATCAGGGAGGAGGTACAGTGGCCTGAAGACACACACTCAACGATTCAGGAACAGCTTCTTCCCCTCTGCCATCATGGAAGGGGTCCTGGAGCCTGAAGACACACATTCAGCGATTCAGGAACAGCTTCTTCCCCTCTGCCATCAGGGAGGAGGTACAGTGGCCTGAAGACACACACTCAATGATTCAGAAAAGCTTCTTCCCCTCTGCCATCAGAGAGGAGGTACAGGAGCCTGAAGGCCCACACTCTGCAATTCAGGAACAGCTTCTCCCCTCTGCCATCAGGGAGGGGGTACAGGAGCCTGAAGACACACATTCAATGGTTCAGGAACAGCTTCTCCCCTCTGCCATCAGGGAGGGGGAACAGGAGCCTGAAGACACACACTCAACGATTCAGTAACAGCTTCTTCCCCTCCGCCATCAGAGAGAAGGTACAGGAGCCTGAAGACACACACTCAACGATTCAGGAAGAGCTTCTTCCCCTCCGCCATCAGAGAGAAGGTACAGGAGCCTGAAGACACACACTCAACGATTCAGGAACAGCTTTTTCCCCTCTGCCATCAGGGAGGAGGTACAGGAGCCTGAAGGCCCACACTCAACGATTCAGGAACAGCTTCTTCCCCTCTGCCATCAGAGAGGAGGTACAGGAGCCTGAAGGCCCACACTCTGCAATTCAGGAACAGCTTCTTCCACTCCGCCATCAGGGTGGAGGTACAGGAGCCTGAAGACACACACTCAATGATTCAAGAGCAGCTTCTTCCCCTCTGCCATCAGGGAGGAGGTAGAGGAGCCTGAAGACACACACTCAACGATTCAGGAACAGCTTCTTCCCCTCTGACATCAGGGAGGAGGTAGAGGAGCCTGAAGACACACACTCAACGATTCAGTAAAAGCTTCTTCCCCTCTGCCATCAGAGAGGAGGTACAGGAGCCTGAAGGCCCACACTCTGCAATTCAGGAACAGCTTCTTCCACTCCGCCATCAGGGTGGAGGTACAGGAGCCTGAAGACACACACTCAATGATTCAAGAGCAGCTTCTTCCCCTCTGCCATCAGGGAGGAGGTACAGGAGCCTGAAGGCCCACACTCAACAATTCAGGAACAGCTTCTTCCCCTCTGCCATCAGAGAGGAGGTACAGGAGCCTGAAGGCCCACACTCTGCAATTCAGGAACAGCTTCTTCCACTCCGCCATCAGGGTGGAGGTACAGGAGCCTGAAGACACACACTCAATGATTCAAGAGCAGCTTCTTCCCCTCTGCCATCAGGGAGGATGTAGAGGAGCCTGAAGACACACACTCAACGATACAGGAACAGCTGCTTCCCCTCTGACATCAGGGAGGAGGTAGAGGAGCCTGAAGACACACACTCAACGATTCAGTAAAAGCTTCTTCCCCTCTGCCATCAGAGAGGAGGTACAGGAGCCTGAAGGCCCACACTCTGCAATTCAGGAACAGCTTCTTCCACTCCGCCATCAGGGTGGAGGTACAGGAGCCTGAAGACACACACTCAATGATTCAAGAGCAGCTTCTTCCCATCTGCCATCAGGGAGGTGGTACAGGAGCCTGAAGGCCCACACTGAACGATTCAGGAACAGCCTTTACCCCTCTGCCATCAGGGAGGGGTTCCAGGACCCTGAAGACTCACACTGAGCGATTCAGGAACAGCTTCTCCCCTCTGCCATCAGGGAGGGGGTACAGGAGCCTGAAGACACACACTCAACTGTTCAGGAACAGCTTCTCCCCTCTGCCATCAGGGAGGGGGAACAGGAGCCTGAAGACACACACTCAACGATTCAGTAACAGCTTCTTCCCCTCCGCCATCAGAGAGAAGGTACAGGAGCCTGAAGACACACACTCAACGATTCAGGAAGAGCTTCTTCCCCTCCGCCATCAGAGAGAAGGTACAGGAGCCTGAAGACACACACTCAACGATTCAGGAAGAGCTTCTTCCCCTCCGCCATCAGAGAGAAGGTACAGGAGCCTGAAGACACACACTCAACGATTCAGGAACAGCTTCTCCCCTCCGCCATCAGAGAGAAGGTACAGGAGCCTGAAGGCACACACTCAACGATTCAGGAACAGCTTCTTCCCCTCTGCCACCAGGGAGGAGGTACAGGAGCCTGAATACACACACTCAATGAATCAGGAACAGTTTCTTCCCCTCTGCCATCAGTGAGGAGGTACAGGAGCCTGAAGGCCCACACTCAACGATTCAGGAACAGCTTCTTCCCCTCTGCCATCAGGGAGGAGGTACAGGAGCCTGAAGACACACACTCAGCGATTCAGGAACAGCTACTTCCCCTCTGCCATCAGGGAGGAGGTACAGGAGCCTGAAGACACAAACTCAATGAATCAAGAACAGCTTCTTCCCCTCTGCCATCACGGAGCAGATACAGGAGCCTGAAGGCCCACAGTGAACGATTCAGGAACAGCCTTTACCCCTCTGCCATCAGGGAGGGGGTACAGGAGCCTGAAGACACACACTGAGCGATTCAGGAACAGCTTCTCCCCTCTGCCATCAGGGAGGGGGTACAGGAGCCTGAAGACACACACTCAACGGTTCAGGAACAGCTTCTCCCCTCTGCCATCAGGGAGGGGGAACAGGAGCCTGAAGACACACACTGAGCGATTCAGGAACAGCTTCTCCCCTCTGCGATCATGGAGGGGGTACAGGAGCCTGAAGACACACACTCAACGTTTCAGGAACAGCTTCGCCCCTCTGCCATCAGGGAGGGGGAACAGGAGCCTGAAGACACACACTGAGCGATTCAGGAACAGCTTCTCCCCTCTGCGATCAGGGAGGGGGTACAGGAGCCTGAAGACACACACTCAACGATTCAGTAACAGCTTCGCCCCTCTGCCATCAGGGAGGGGGTACAGGAGCCTGAAGACACACACTCAACGATTCAGGAAGAGCTTCTTCCCCTCCGCGATCAGAGAGAAGGTACAGGAGCCTGAAGTCACACACTCAGCGATTCACGAACAGCTTCTTCCCCTCGGCCATCAGGGAGGAGGTACAGGAGCGTGAAGGCCCACACTCAGCGATTCAGGAACAGCTTCTTCCCGTCTTCCATCCGGAGGAGGTACAGGAGCCTGAAGACACACACTCAACGATTCAGTAACAGCTTCGCCCCTCTGCCATCAGGGAGGGGGTACAGGAGCCTGAAGACACAAACTCAATGAATCAAGAACAGCTTCTTCCCCTCTGCCATCACGGAGCAGATACAGGAGGCTGAAGGCCCACACTGAACGATTCAGGAACAGCCTTTACCCCTCTGCCATCAGGGAGGGGGTACAGGAGCCTGAAGACACACACTGAGCGATTCAGGAACAGCTTCTCCCCTCTGCCATCAGGGAGGGGGTACAGGAGCCTGAAGACACACACTCAACGGTTCAGGAACAGCTTCTCCCCTCTGCCATCAGGGAGTGGGAACAGGAGCCTGAAGACACACACTGAGCGATTCAGGAACAGCTTCTCCCCTCTGCGATCAGGGAGGGGGTACAGGAGCCTGAAGACACACACTCAACGATTCAGTAACAGCTTCGCCCCTCTGCCATCAGGGAGGGGGTACAGGAGCCTGAAGACACACACTCAACGATTCAGGAAGAGCTTCTTCCCCTCCGCCATCAGAGAGAAGGTACAGGAGCCTGAAGTCACACACTCAGCGATTCAGGAACAGCTTCTTCCCCTCTGCCATCCGGGAGGAGGTACAGTGGCCTGAAGACACACACTCAACGATTCAGGAACAGCTTCTTCCCCTCTGCCATCATGGAAGGGGTCCTGGGGCCTGAAGACACACATTCAGCGATTCAGGAAGAGCTTCTTCCCCTCCGCCATCAGAGAGGAGGTACAGGAGCCTGAAGGCCCACACTCTGCAATTCAGGAACAGCTTCTTCCACTCCGCCATCAGGGTGGAGGTACAGGAGCCTGAAGACACACACTCAATGATTCAAGAGCAGCTTCTTCCCCTCTGCCATCAGGGAGGATGTAGAGGAGCCTGAAGACACACACTCAACGATTCAGGAACAGCTTCTTCCCCTCTGACATCAGGGAGGAGGTAGAGGAGCCTGAAGACACACACTCAACGATTCAGTAAAAGCTTCTTCCCCTCTGCCATCAGAGAGGAGGTACAGGAGCCTGAAGGCCCACACTCTGCAATTCAGGAACAGCTTCTTCCACTCCGCCATCAGGGTGGAGGTACAGGACCCTGAAGACACACACTCAATGATTCAAGAGCAGCTTCTTCCCATCTGCCATCAGGGAGGTGGTACAGGAGCCTGAAGGCCCACACTGAACGATTCAGGAACAGCCTTTACCCCTCTGCCATCAGGGAGGGGTTCCAGGACCCTGAAGACTCACACTGAGCGATTCAGGAACAGCTTCTCCCCTCTGCCATCAGGGAGGGGGTACAGGAGCCTGAAGACACACACTCAACTGTTCAGGAACAGCTTCTCCCCTCTGCCATCAGGGAGGGGGAACAGGAGCCTGAAGGCACACACTCAACGATTCAGTAACAGCTTCTTCCCCTCCGCCATCAGAGAGAAGGTACAGGAGCCTGAAGACACACACTCAACGATTCAGGAAGAGCTTCTTCCCCTCCGCCATCAGAGAGAAGGTACAGGAGCCTGAAGACACACACTCAACGATTCAGGAAGAGCTTCTTCCCCTCCGCCATCAGAGAGAAGGTACAGGAGCCTGAAGACACACACTCAACGATTCAGGAAGAGCTTCTTCCCCTCCGCCATCAGAGAGAAGGTACAGGAGCCTGAAGACACACACTCAACGATTCAGGAACAGCTTCTTCCCCTCTGCCATCAGGGAGGAGGTAGAGGAGCCTGAAGACACACACTCGATGATTCAGGAACAGATTTTTCCCCTCTGCCATCAGGGAGGAGGTACAGGAGCCTGAAGGCCCACACTCAACGATTCAGGAACAGCTTCTTCCCCTCTGCCATCAGGGAGGAGGTACAGGAGCCTGAAGGCCCACACTCTGCAATTCAGTAACAGCTTTGCCCCTCTGCCATCAGGGAGGGGGTACAGGAGCCTGAAGACACACACTCAACGATTCAGGAAGAGCTTCTTCCCCTCCGCGATCAGAGAGAAGGTACAGGAGCCTGAAGTCACACACTCAGCGATTCACGAACAGCTTCTTCCCCTCTGCCATCAGGGAGGAGGTACAGGAGCGTGAAGGCCCACACTCAGCGATTCAGAAACAGCTTCTTCCCGTCTTCCATCCGGAGGAGGTACAGGAGCCTGAAGACTCACACTCAGCGATTCAGGAACAGCTTCTTCCTCTCTGCCATCAGGGAGGAGGTACAGTTGCCTGAAGACACACACTCAACGATTCAGGAAGAGCTTCTTCCCCTCCGCCATCAGAGAGAAGGTACAGGAGCCTGAAGTCACACACTCAGCGATTCAGGAACAGCTTCTTCCCCTCTGCCATCAGGGAGGAGGTACAGTGGCCTGAAGACACACACTCAACGATTCAGGAACAGCTTCTTCCCCTCTGCCATCATGGAAGGGGTCCTGGGGCCTGAAGACACACATTCAGCGATTCAGGAACAGCTTCTTCCCCTCTGCCATCAGGGAGGAGGTACAGTGGCCTGAAGACACACACTCAATGATTCAGTAAAAGCTTCTTCCCCTCTGCCATCAGAGAGGAGGTACAGGAGCCTGAAGGCCCACACTCTGCAATTCAGGAACAGCTTCTCCCCTCTGCCATCAGGGAGGGGGAACAGGAGCCTGAAGACACACACTCAACGATTCAGTAACAGCTTCTTCCCCTCCGCCATCAGAGAGAAGGTACAGGAGCCTGAAGACACACACTCAACGATTCAGGTATAGCTTCTTCCCCTCCGCCATCAGAGAGAAGGTACAGGAGCCTGAAGACACACACTCAACGATTCAGGAACAGCTTTTTCCCCTCTGCCATCAGGGAGGAGGTACAGGAGCCTGAAGGCCCACACTCAACGATTCAGGAACAGCTTCTTCCCCTCTGCCATCAGGGAGGAGGTAGAGGAGCCTGAAGACACACACTCAACGATTCAGGAACAGCTTCTTCCCCTCTGATATCAGGGAGGAGGTAGAGGAGCCTGAAGACACACACTCAACGATTCAGTAAAAGCTTCTTCCCCTCTGCCATCAGAGAGGAGGTACAGGAGCCTGAAGGCCCACACTCTGCAATTCAGGAACAGCTTCTTCCACTCCGCCATCAGGGTGGAGGTACAGGAGCCTGAAGACACACACTCAATGATTCAAGAGCAGCTTCTTCCCCTCTGCCATCAGGGAGGTGGTACAGGAGCCTGAAGGCCCACACTGAACGATTCAGGAACAGCCTTTACCCCTCTGCCATCAGGGAGGGGTTCCAGGACCCTGAAGACTCACACTGAGCGATTCGGGAACAGCTTCTCCCCTCTGCCATCAGCGAGGGGGTACAGGAGCCTGAAGACACACACTCAACTGTTCAGGAACAGCTTCTCCACTCTGCCATCAGGAGGGGGAACAGGAGCCTGAAGACACACACTCAACGATTCAGTAACAGCTTCTTCCCCTCTGCCATCAGAGAGAAGGTACAGGAGCCTGAAGACACACACTCAACGATTCAGGAAGGCCTTCTTCCCCTCCGCCATCAGAGAGAAGGTACAGGAGCCTGAAGACACACACTCAACGATTCAGGAAGAGCTTCTTCCCCTCAGCCATCAGAGAGAAGGTACAGGAGCCTGAAGACACACACTCAACGATTCAGGAAGAGCTTCTTCCCCTCCGCCATCAAAGAGAAGGTACAGGAGCCTGAAGACACACACTCAACGATTCAGGAACAGCTTCTTCCCCTCTGCCATCAGGGAGGAGGTAGTGGAGCCTGAAGACACACACTCGATGATTCAGGAACAGATTTTTCCCCTCTGCCATCAGGGAGGAGGTACAGGAGACTGAAGGCACACACTCAACGATTCAGGAACAGCTTCTTCCCCTCTGCCATCAGGGAGGAGGTAGAGGAGCCTGAAGACACACACTCAACGATTCAGGAACAGCTTCTTCCCCTCTGCCATCAGGGAGGAGGTAGAGGAGCCTGAAGACACACACTCAACGATTCAGTAAAAGCTTCTTCCCCTCTGCCATCAGAGAGGAGGTACAGGAGCCTGAAGGCCCACACTCTGCAATTCAGGAACAGCTTCTTCCACTCCGCCATCAGGGTGGAGGTACAGGACCCTGAAGACACACACTCAATGATTCAAGAGCAGCTTCTTCCCCTCTGCCACCAGGGAGGAGGTACAGGAGCCTGAATACACACACTCAACGATTCAGGAACAGCTTCTTCCCCTCTGCCACCAGGGAGGAGGTACAGGAGCCTGAATACACACACTCAACGATTCAGGAACAGCTACTTCCCCTCTGCCATCAGGGAGGAGGTACAGGAGCCTGAAGGCCCACACTCAACGATTCAGGAACAGCTTCTTCCCCTCTGCCATCAGGGAGGAGGTACAGGAGCCTGAAGACACACACTCAGCGATTCAGGAACAGCTACTTCCCCTCTGCCATCAGGGAGGAGGTACAGGAGCCTGAAGACACAAACTCAATGAATCAAGAACAGCTTCTTCCCCTCTGCCATCAAGGAGCAGATACAGGAGCCTGAAGGCCCACACTGAACGATTCAGGAACAGCCTTTACCCCTCTGCATTCAGGGAGGGGGTACAGGAGCCTGAAG
This sequence comes from Hypanus sabinus, assembly GCF_030144855.1. Classification (NCBI taxonomy): domain Eukaryota; kingdom Metazoa; phylum Chordata; class Chondrichthyes; order Myliobatiformes; family Dasyatidae; genus Hypanus; species Hypanus sabinus. Next base: position 75,364 of record NW_026781698.1, read on the forward strand.
ACACACACTGAGCGATTCAGGAACAGCTTCTCCCCTCTGCCATCAGGGAAGGGGTACAGGAGCCTGAAGACACACACTCTGCGATTCAGGAACAGCTTCTTCCCCTCTGCCATCAGGGAGGAGGTACAGGAGCCTGAAGACACACACTCAACGGTTCAGGAACAGCTTCTCCCCTCTGCCATCTGGGAGGGGGAACAGGAGCCTGAAGACACACACTGAGCGATTCAGGAACAGCTTCTCCCCTCTGCCATCAGGGAGAGGGTACAGGAGCCTGAAGACACACACTAAGCGATTCAGGAACAGCTTCTTCCCCTCTGCCATCAGAGAGGAGGAACAGGAGCCTGAAGACACACACTCAACGATTCAGTAACAGCTTCTTCCCCTCCGCCATCAGAGAGAAGGTACAGGAGCCTGAAGACACACACTCAGCGATTCAGGAACAGCTTCTTCCCCTCTGCCATCAGGGAGGAGGTACAGGAGCGTGAAGGCCCACACTCAGTGATTCAGGAACAGCTTCTTCCCCTCCGCCATCGGGGAGGAGGTACATTAGCCTGAAGACACACACTCAACGGATCAGGAACAGCTTCTCCCCTCTGCCATCAGGGAGGGGGAACAGGAGCCTGAAGACACACACTCAACGATTCAGTAACAGCTTCTTCCCCTCCGCCATCAGAGAGAAGGTTCAGGAGCCTGAAGACACACACTCAACGATTCAGGAAGAGCTTCTTCCCCTCCGCCATCAGAGAGAAGGTACAGGAGCCTGAAGACACACACTCAACGATTCAGGAACAGCTTTTTCCCCTCTGCCATCAGGGAGGAGGTACAGGAGCCTGAAGGCCCACACTCAACGATTCAGGAACAGCTTCTTCCCCTCTGCCATCAGGGAGGAGGTACAGGAGCCTGAAGACACACACTCAGCGATTCAGGAACAGCTACTTCCCCTCTGCCATCAGGGAGGAGGTACAGGAGCCTGAAGACACAAACTCAATGAATCAAGAACAGCTTCTTCCCCTCTGCCATCACGGAGCAGATACAGGAGCCTGAAGGCCCACACTGACCGATTCAGGAACAGCCTTTACCCCTCTGCCATCAGGGAGGGGGTACAGGAGCCTGAAGACACACACTGAGCGATTCAGGAACAGCTTCTCCCCTCTGCCATCAGGGAGGGGGTACAGGAGCCTGAAGACACACACTCTGCGATTCAGGAACAGCTTCTTCCCCTCTGCCATCAGGGAGGAGGTACAGGAGCCTGAAGACACACACTCAACGGTTCAGGAACAGCTTCTCCCCTCTGCCATCTGGGAGGGGGAACAGGAGCCTGAAGACACACACTGAGCGATTCAGGAACAGCTTCTCCCCTCTGCCATCAGGGAGGGGGTACAGGAGCCTGAAGTCACACACTCAGCGATTCAGGAACAGCTTCTTCCCCTCTGCCATCAGGGAGGAGGTACAGGAGCGTGAAGGCCCACACTCAGTGATTCAGGAACAGCTTCTTCCCCTCCGCCATCGGGGAGGAGGTACAGGAGCCTGAAGGCCCACACTGAACGATTCAGGAACAGCTTCTCCCCTCTGCCATCAGGGAGGGGGTACAGGAGCCTGAAGACACACACTCAACGATTCAGGAACAGCTTCTCCCCTCTGCCATCAGGGAGGGGGAACAGGAGCCTGAAGACACACACTCAACGATTCAGTAACAGCTTCTTCCCCTCCGCCATCAGAGAGAAGGTACAGGAGCCTGAAGACACACACTCAACGATTCAGTAAGAGCTTCTTCCCCTCCGCCATCAGAGAGAAGGTACAGGAGCCTGAAGACACACACTCAACGATTCAGGAACAGCTTTTTCCCCTCTGCCATCAGGGAGGAGGTACAGGAGCCTGAAGGCCCACACTCAACGATTCAGGAACAGCTTCTTCCCCTCTGCCATCAGGGAGGAGGTAGAGGAGCCTGAAGACACACACACAACGATTCAGGAACAGCTTCTTCCCCTCTGCCATCAGGGAGGAGGTAGAGGAGCCTGAAGACACACACTCAACGATTCAGTGACAGCTTCTTCCCCTCCGCCATCAGAGAGAAGGTACAGGAGCCTGAAGACACACACTCAACGATTCAGGAAGAGCTTCTTCCCCTCCGCCATCAGAGAGAAGGTACAGGAGCCTGAAGACACACACTCAACGATTCAGGAAGAGCTTCTTCCCCTCTGCCATCAGAGAGAAGGTACAGGAGCCTGAAGACACACACTCAACGATTCAGGAAGAGCTTCTTCCCCTCCTCCATCAGAGAGAAGGTACAGGAGCCTGAAGACACACACTCAACGATTCAGGAACAGCTTCTTCCCCTCTGCCATCAGGGAGGAGGTAGAGGAGCCTGAAGACACACACTCGATGATTCAGGAACAGATTTTTCCCCTCTGCCATCAGGGAGGTGGTACAGGAGCCTGAAGGCCCACACTCAACGATTCAGGAACAGCTTCTTCCCCTCTGCCATCAGGGAGGAGGTAGAGGAGCCTGAAGACACACACTCAACGATTCAGGAACAGCTTCTTCCCCTCTGCCATCAGGGAGGAGGTAGAGGAGCCTGAAGACACACACTCAATGATTCAGTAAAAGCTTCTTCCCCACTGCCATCAGAGAGGAGGTACAGGAGCCTGAAGGCCCACACTCTGCAATTCAGGAACAGCTTCTTCCACTCCGCCATCAGGGTGGAGGTACAGGACCCTGAAGACACACACTCAATGATTCAAGAGCAGTTTCTTCCCCTCTGCCACCAGGGAGGAGGTACAGGAGCCTGAATACACACACTCAACAATTCAGGAACAGCTTCTTCCCCTCTGCCACCAGGGAGGAGGTACAGGAGCCTGAAGACACACACTCAACGATTCAGTAACAGCTTCTTCCCCTCCGCCATCAGAGAGAAGGTACAGGAGCCTGAAGACACACACTCAACGATTCAGGAAGAGCTTCTTCCCCTCCGCCATCAGAGAGAAGGTACAGGAGCCTGAAGACACACACTCAACGATTCAGGAAGAGCTTCTTCCCCTCTGCCATCAGAGAGAAGGTACAGGAGCCTGAAGACACACACTCAACGATTCAGGAAGAGCTTCTTCCCCTCCGCCATCAGAGAGAAGGTACAGGAGCCTGAAGACACACACTCAACGATTCAGGAACAGCTTCTTCCCCTCTGCCATCAGGGAGGAGGTAGAGGAGCCTGAAGACACACACTCGATGATTCAGGAACAGATTTTTCCCCTCTGCCATCAGGGAGGAGGTACAGGAGCCTGAAGGCCCACACTCAACGATTCAGGAACAGCTTCATCCCCTCTGCCATCAGGGAGGAGGTAGAGGAGCCTGAAGACACACACTCAACGATTCAGGAACAGCTTCTTCCCCTCTGCCATCAGGGAGGAGGTAGAGGAGCCTGAAGACACACACTCAATGATTCAGTAAAAGCTTCTTCCCCTCTGCCATCAGAGAGGAGGTACAGGAGCCTGAAGGCCCACACTCTGCAATTCAGGAACAGCTTCTTCCACTCCGCCATCAGGGTGGAGGTACAGGACCCTGAAGACACACACTCAATGATTCAAGAGCAGCTTCTTCCCCTCTGCCATCAGGGAGGTGGTACAGGAGCCTGAAGGCCCACACTGAACGATTCAGGAACAGCCTTTACCCCTCTGCCATCAGGGAGGGGTTCCAGGACCCTGAAGACTCACACTGAGCGATTCAGGAACAGCTTCTTCCCTCTGCCATCAGGGAGGGGGTACAGGAGCCTGAAGACACACACTCAACGATTCAGGAACAGCTTCTTCCCCTCTGCCACCAGGGAGGAGGTACAGGAGCATGAATACACACACTCAATGAATCAGGAACAGTTTCTTCCCCTCTGCCATCAGTGAGGAGGTACAGGAGCCTGAAGGCCCACACTCAACGATTCAGGAACAGCTTCTTCCCCTCTGCCATCAGGAAGGAGGTACAGGACCCTGAAGACACACACTCAGCGATTCAGGAACAGCTACTTCCCCTCTGCCATCAGGGAGGAGGTACAGGAGCCTGAAGACACAAACTCAATGAATCAAGAACAGCTTCTTCCCCTCTGCCATCACGGAGCAGATACAGGAGCCTGAAGGCCCACACTGAACGATTCAGGAACAGCCTTTACCCCTCTGCCATCAGGGAGGGGGTACAGGAGCCTGAAGACACACACTGAGCGATTCAGGAACAGCTTCTCCCCTCTGCCATCAGGGAGGGGGTACAGGAGCCTGAAGACACACACTCTGCGATTCAGGAACAGCTTCTTCCCCTCTGCCATCAGGGAGGAGGTACAGGAGCCTGAAGACACACACTCAACGGTTCAGGAACAGCTTCTTCCCCTCTGCCATCAGGGAGGAGGTAGAGGAGCCTGAAGACACACACTCAACGATTCAGTAAAAGCTTCTTCCCCTCTGCCATCAGAGAGGAGGTACAGGAGCCTGAAGGCCCACACTCTGCAATTCAGGAACAGCTTCTTCCACTCCGCCATCAGGGTGGAGGTACAGGAGCCTGAAGACACACACTCAATGATTCAAGAGCAGCTTCTTCCCCTCTGCCATCAGGGAGGAGGTACAGGAGCCTGAAGGCCCACACTGAACGATTCAGGAACAGCCTTTACCCCTCTGCGATCAGGGAGGGGTTCCAGGACCCTGAAGACTCACACTGAGCGATTCAGGAACAGCTACTCCCCTCTGCCATCAGGGAGGGGGTACAAGAGCCTGAAGACACACACTCAACTGTTCAGGAACAGCTTCTCCCCTCTGCCATCAGGGAGGGGGAACAGGAGCCTGAAGACACACACTCAACGATTCAGTAACAGCTTCTTCCCCTCTGCCATCAGAGAGAAGGTACAGGAGCCTGAAGACACACACTCAACGATTCAGGAAGAGCTTCTTCCCCTCCGCCATCAGACAGAAGGTACAGGAGCCTGAAGACACACACTCAACGATTCAGGAACAGCTTTTTCCCCTCTGCCATCAGGGAGGAGGTACAGGAGCCTGAAGGCCAACACTCAACGATTCAGGAACAGCTTCTTCCCCTCTGCCATCAGGGAGGAGGTAGAGGAGCCTGAAGACACACACTCAACGATTCAGGAACAGCTTCTTCCCCTCTGCCATCAGGGAGGAGGTAGAGGAGCCTGAAGACACACACTCAACGATTCAGTAAAAGCTTCTTCCCCTCTGCCATCAGAGAGGAGGTACAGGAGCCTGAAGGCCCACACTCTGCAATTCAGGAACAGCTTCTTCCACTCCGCCATCAGGGTGGAGGTACAGGACCCTGAAGATACACACTCAATGATTCAAGAGCAGCTTCTTCCCCTCTGCCACCAGGGAGGAGGTACAGGAGCCTGAATACACACTCTCAACGATTCAGGAACAGCTTCTTCCCCTCTGCCACCAGGGCGGAGGTACAGGAGCCTGAATACACACACTCAATGAATCAGGAACAGTTTCTTCCCCTCTGCCATCAGTGAGGAGGTACAGGAGCCTGAAGGCCCACACTCAACGATTCAGGAACAGCTTCTTCCCCTCTGCCATCAGGGAGGAGGTACAGGAGCCTGAAGACACACACTCAGCGATTCAGGAACAGCTGCTTCCCCTCTGCCATCAGGGAGGAGGTACAGGAGCCTGAAGACACAAACTCAATGAATCAAGAACAGCTTCTTCACCTCTGCCATCACGGAGCAGATACAGGAGCCTGAAGGCCCACACTGAACGATTCAGGAACAGACTTTACCCCTCTGCCATCAGGGAGGGGGTACAGGAGCCTGAAGACACACACTGAGCGATTCAGGAACAGCTTCTCCCCTCTGCCATCAGGGAGGGGGTACAGGAGCCTGAAGACACACACTCAACGGTTCTGGAACAGCTTCTCCCCTCTGCCATCAGGGAGGGGGAACAGGAGCCTGAAGACACACACTGAGCGATTCAGGAACAGCTTCTCCCCTCTGCGATCAGGGAGGGGGTACAGGAGCCTGAAGGCCCACACTCTGCAATTCAGGAACAGCTTCTTCCACTCCGCCATCAGGGTGGAGGTACAGGACCCTGAAGACACACACTCAATGATTCAAGAGCAGCTTCTTCCCCTCTGCCATCAGGGAGGTGGTACAGGAGCCTGAAGGCCCACACTGAACGATTCAGGAACAGCCTTTACCCCTCTGCCATCAGGGAGGGGTTCCAGGACCCTGAAGACTCACAGTGAGCGATTCAGGAACAGCTTCTCCCCTCTGCCATCAGGGAGGGGGTACAGGAGCCTGAAGACACACACTCAACGATTCAGGAACAGCTTCTTCCCCTCTGCCACCAGGGAGGAGGTACAGGAGCATGAATACACACACTCAATGAATCAGGAACAGTTTCTTCCCCTCTGCCATCAGTGAGGAGGTACAGGAGCCTGAAGGCCCACACTCAACGATTCAGGAACAGCTTCTTCCCCTCTGCCATCAGGAAGGAGTTACAGGACCCTGAAGACACACACTCAGCGATTCAGGAACAGCTACTTCCCCTCTGCCATCAGGGAGGAGGTACAGGAGCCTGAAGACACAAACTCAATGAATCAAGAACAGCTTCTTCCCCTCTGCCATCACGGAGCAGATACAGGAGCCTGAAGGCCCACACTGAACGATTCAGGAACAGCCTTTACCCCTCTGCCATCAGGGAGGGGGTACAGGAGCCTGAAGACACACACTGAGCGATTCAGGAACAGCTTCTCCCCTCTGCCATCAGGGAGGGGGTACAGGAGCCTGAAGACACACACTCTGCGATTCAGGAACAGCTTCTTCCCCTCTGCCATCAGGGAGGAGGTACAGGAGCCTGAAGACACACACTCAACGGTTCAGGAACAGCTTCTTCCCCTCTGCCATCAGGGAGGAGGTAGAGGAGCCTGAAGACACACACTCAACGATTCAGTAAAAGCTTCTTCCCCTCTGCCATCAGAGAGGAGGTACAGGAGCCTGAAGGCCCAGACTCTGCAATTCAGGAACAGCTTCTTCCACTCCGCCATCAGGGTGGAGGTACAGGAGACTGAAGACACACACTCAATGATTCAAGAGCAGCTTCTTCCCCTCTGCCATCAGGGAGGAGGTACAGGAGCCTGAAGGCCCACACTGAACGATTCAGGAACAGCCTTTACCCCTCTGCGATCAGGGAGGGGTTCCAGGACCCTGAAGACTCACACTGAGCGATTCAGGAACAGCTTCTCCCCTCTGCCATCAGGGAGGGGGTACAAGAGCCTGAAGACACACACTCAACGGTTCAGGAACAGCTTCTCCCCTCTGCCATCAGGGAGGGGGAACAGGAGCCTGAAGACACACACTCAACGATTCAGTAACAGCTTCTTCCCCTCTGCCATCAGAGAGAAGGTACAGGAGTCTGAAGACACACACTCAACGATTCAGGAAGAGCTTCTTCCCCTCTGCCACCAGGGAGGAGGTACAGGAGCATGAATACACACACTCAATGAATCAGGAACAGTTTCTTCCCCTCTGCCATCAGTGAGGAGGTACAGGAGCCTGAAGGCCCACACTCAACGATTCAGGAACAGCTTCTTCCCCTCTGCCATCAGGAAGGAGGTACAGGACCCTGAAGACACACACTCAGCGATTCAGGAACAGCTACTTCCCCTCTGCCATCAGGGAGGAGGTACAGGAGCCTGAAGACACAAACTCAATGAATCAAGAACAGCTTCTTCCCCTCTGCCATCACGGAGCAGATACAGGAGCCTGAAGGCCCACACTGAACGATTCAGGAACAGCCTTTACCCCTCTGCCATCAGGGAGGGGGTACAGGAGCCTGAAGACACACACTGAGCGATTCAGGAACAGCTTCTCACCTCTGCCATCAGGGAGGGGGTACAGGAGCCTGAAGACACACACTCTGCGATTCAGGAACAGCTTCTTCCCCTCTGCCATCAGGGAGGAGGTACAGGAGCCTGAAGACACACACTCAACGGTTCAGGAACAGCTTCTTCCCCTCTGCCATCAGGGAGGAGGTAGAGGAGCCTGAAGACACACACTCAACGATTCAGTAAAAGCTTCTTCCCCTCTGCCATCAGAGAGGAGGTACAGGAGCCTGAAGGCCCACACTCTGCAATTCAGGAACAGCTTCTTCCACTCCGCCATCAGGGTGGAGGTACAGGAGCCTGAAGACACACACTCAATGATTCAAGAGCAGCTTCTTCCCCTCTGCCATCAGGGAGGAGGTACAGGAGCCTGAAGGCCCACACTGAACGATTCAGGAACAGCCTTTACCCCTCTGCGATCAGGGAGGGGTTCCAGGACCCTGAAGACTCACACTGAGCGATTCAGGAACAGCTTCTCCCCTCTGCCATCAGGGAGGGGGTACAAGAGCCTGAAGACACACACTCAACTGTTCAGGAACAGCTTCTCCCCTCTGCCATCAGGGAGGGGGAACAGGAGCCTGAAGACACACACTCAACGATTCAGTAACAGCTTCTTCCCCTCTGCCATCAGAGAGAAGGTACAGGAGCCTGAAGACACACACTCAACGATTCAGGAAGAGCTTCTTCCCCTCCGCCATCAGACAGAAGGTACAGGAGCCTGAAGACACACACTCAACGATTCAGGAACAGCTTTTTCCCCTCTGCCATCAGGGAGGAGGTACAGGAGCCTGAAGGCCAACACTCAACGATTCAGGAACAGCTTCTTCCCCTCTGCCATCAGGGAGGAGGTAGAGGAGCCTGAAGACACACACTCAACGATTCAGGAACAGCTTCTTCCCCTCTGCCATCAGGGAGGAGGTAGAGGAGCCTGAAGACACACACTCAACGATTCAGTAAAAGCTTCTTCCCCTCTGCCATCAGAGAGGAGGTACAGGAGCCTGAAGGCCCACACTCTGCAATTCAGGAACAGCTTCTTCCACTCCGCCATCAGGGTGGAGGTACAGGACCCTGAAGACACACACTCAATGATTCAAGAGCAGCTTCTTCCCCTCTGCCACCAGGGAGGAGGTACAGGAGCCTGAATACACACACTCAACGATTCAGGAACAGCTTCTTCCCCTCTGCCACCAGGGCGGAGGTACAGGAGCCTGAATACACACACTCAATGAATCAGGAACAGTTTCTTCCCCTCTGCCATCAGTGAGGAGGTACAGGAGCCTGAAGGCCCACACTCAACGATTCAGGAACAGCTTCTTCCCCTCTGCCATCAGGGAGGAGGTACAGGAGCCTGAAGACACACACTCAGCGATTCAGGAACAGCTACTTCCCCTCTGCCATCAGGGAGGAGGTACAGGAGCCTGAAGACACAAACTCAATGAATCAAGAACAGCTTCTTCACCTCTGCCATCACGGAGCAGATACAGGAGCCTGAAGGCCCACACTGAACGATTCAGGAACAGACTTTACCCCTCTGCCATCAGGGAGGGGGTACAGGAGCCTGAAGACACACACTGAGCGATTCAGGAACAGCTTCTCCCCTCTGCCATCAGGGAGGGCTACAGGAGCCTGAAGACACACACTCAACGGTTCTGGAACAGCTTCTCCCCTCTGCCATCAGGGAGGGGGAACAGGAGCCTGAAGACACACACTGAGCGATTCAGGAACAGCTTCTCCCCTCTGCGATCAGGGAGGGGGTACAGGAGCCTGAAGGCCCACACTCTGCAATTCAGGAACAGCTTCTTCCACTCCGCCATCAGGGTGGAGGTACAGGACCCTGAAGACACACACTCAATGATTCAAGAGCAGCTTCTTCCCCTCTGCCATCAGGGAGGTGGTACAGGAGCCTGAAGGCCCACACTGAACGATTCAGGAACAGCCTTTACCCCTCTGCCATCAGGGAGGGGTTCCAGGACCCTGAAGACTCACACTGAGCGATTCAGGAACAGCTTCTCCCCTCTGCCATCAGGGAGGGGGTACAGGAGCCTGAAGACTCACACTCAACGATTCAGGAACAGCTTCTTCCCCTCTGCCACCAGGGAGGAGGTACAGGAGCATGAATACACACACTCAATGAATCAGGAACAGTTTCTTCCCCTCTGCCATCAGTGAGGAGGTACAGGAGCCTGAAGGCCCACACTCAACGATTCAGGAACAGCTTCTTCCCCTCTGCCATCAGGAAGGAGGTACAGGACCCTGAAGACACACACTCAGCGATTCAGGAACAGCTACTTCCCCTCTGCCATCAGGGAGGAGGTACAGGAGCCTGAAGACACAAACTCAATGAATCAAGAACAGCTTCTTCCCCTCTGCCATCACGGAGCAGATACAGGAGCCTGAAGGCCCACACTGAACGATTCAGGAACAGCCTTTACCCCTCTGCCATCCGGGAGGGGGTACAGGAGCCTGAAGACACACACTGAGCGATTCAGGAACAGCTTCTCCCCTCTGCCATCAGGGAGGGGGTACAGGAGCCTGAAGACACACACTCTGCGATTCAGGAACAGCTTCTTCCCCTCTGCCATCAGGGAGGAGGTACAGGAGCCTGAAGACACACACTCAACGGTTCAGGAACAGCTTCTTCCCCTCTGCCATCAGGGAGGAGGTAGAGGAGCCTGAAGACACACACTCAACGATTCAGTAAAAGCTTCTTCCCCTCTGCCATCAGAGAGGAGGTACAGGAGCCTGAAGGCCCAGACTCTGCAATTCAGGAACAGCTTCTTCCACTCCGCCATCAGGGTGGAGGTACAGGAGCCTGAAGACACACACTCAATGATTCAAGAGCAGCTTCTTCCCCTCTGCCATCAGGGAGGAGGTACAGGAGCCTGAAGGCCCACACTGAACGATTCAGGAACAGCCTTTACCCCTCTGCGATCAGGGAGGGGTTCCAGGACCCTGAAGACTCACACTGAGCGATTCAGGAACAGCTTCTCCCCTCTGCCATCAGGGAGGGGGTACAAGAGCCTGAAGACACACACTCAACGGTTCAGGAACAGCTTCTCCCCTCTGCCATCAGGGAGGGGGAACAGGAGCCTGAAGACACACACTCAACGATTCAGTAACAGCTTCTTCCGCTCTGCCATCAGAGAGAAGGTACAGGAGCCTGAAGACACACACTCAACGATTCAGGAAGAGCTTCTTCCCCTCTGCCACCAGGGAGGAGGTACAGGAGCATGAATACACACACTCAATGAATCAGGAACAGTTTCTTCCCCTCTGCCATCAGTGAGGAGGTACAGGAGCCTGAAGGCCCACACTCAACGATTCAGGAACAGCTTCTTCCGCTCTGCCATCAGGAAGGAGGTACAGGACCCTGAAGACACACACTCAGCGATTCAGGAACAGCTACTTCCCCTCTGCCATCAGGGAGGAGGTACAGGAGCCTGAAGACACAAACTCAATGAATCAAGAACAGCTTCTTCCCCTCTGCCATCACGGAGCAGATACAGGAGCCTGAAGGCCCACACTGAACGATTCAGGAACAGCCTTTACCCCTCTGCCATCAGGGAGGGGGTACAGGAGCCTGAAGACACACACTGAGCGATTCAGGAACAGCTTCTCCCCTCTGCCATCAGGGAGGGGGTACAGGAGCCTGAAGACACACACTCTGCGATTCAGGAACAGCTTCTTCCCCTCTGCCATCAGGGAGGAGGTACAGGAGCCTGAAGACACACACTCAACGGTTCAGGAACAGCTTCTTCCCCTCTGCCATCAGGGAGGAGGTAGAGGAGCCTGAAGACACACACTCAACGATTCAGTAAAAGCTTCTTCCCCTCTGCCATCAGAGAGGAGGTACAGGAGCCTGAAGGCCCACACTCTGCAATTCAGGAACAGCTTCTTCCACTCCGCCATCAGGGTGGAGGTACAGGAGCCTGAAGACACACACTCAATGATTCAAGAGCAGCTTCTTCCCCTCTGCCATCAGGGAGGAGGTACAGGAGCCTGAAGGCCCACACTGAACGATTCAGGAACAGCCTTTACCCCTCTGCGATCAGGGAGGGGTTCCAGGACCCTGAAGACTCACACTGAGCGATTCAGGAACAGCTTCTCCCCTCTGCCATCAGGGAGGGGGTACAAGAGCCTGAAGACACACACTCAACTGTTCAGGAACAGCTTCTCCCCTCTGCCATCAGGGAGGGGGAACAGGAGCCTGAAGACACACACTCAACGATTCAGTAACAGCTTCTTCCCCTCTGCCATCAGAGAGAAGGTACAGGAGCCTGAAGACACACACTCAACGATTCAGGAAGAGCTTCTTCCCCTCCGCCATCAGACAGAAGGTACAGAAGCCTGAAGACACACACTCAACGATTCAGGAACAGCTTTTTCCCCTCTGCCATCAGGGAGGAGGTACAGGAGCCTGAAGGCCAACACTCAACGATTCAGGAACAGCTTCTTCCCCTCTGCCATCAGGGAGGAGGTAGAGGAGCCTGAAGACACACACTCAACGATTCAGGAACAGCTTCTTCCCCTCTGCCATCAGGGAGGAGGTAGAGGAGCCTGAAGACACACACTCAACGATTCAGTAAAAGCTTCTTCCCCTCTGCCATCAGAGAGGAGGTACAGGAGCCTGAAGGCCCACACTCTGCAATTCAGGAACAGCTTCTTCCACTCCGCCATCAGGGTGGAGGTACAGGACCCTGAAGACACACACTCAATGATTCAAGAGCAGCTTCTTCCCCTCTGCCACCAGGGAGGAGGTACAGGAGCCTGAATACACACACTCAACGATTCAGGAACAGCTTCTTCCCCTCTGCCACCAGGGCGGAGGTACAGGAGCCTGAATACACACACTCAATGAATCAGGAACAGTTTCTTCCCCTCTGCCATCAGTGAGGAGGTACAGGAGCCTGAAGGCCCACACTCAACGATTCAGGAACAGCTTCTTCCCCTCTGCCATCAGGGAGGAGGTACAGGAGCCTGAAGACACACACTCAGCGATTCAGGAACAGCTACTTCCCCTCTGCCATCAGGGAGGAGGTACAGGAGCCTGAAGACACAAACTCAATGAATCAAGAACAGCTTCTTCACCTCTGCCATCACGGAGCAGATACAGGAGCCTGAAGGCCCACACTGAACGATTCAGGAACAGACTTTACCCCTCTGCCATCAGGGAGGGGGTACAGGAGCCTGAAGACACACACTGAGCGATTCAGGAACAGCTTCTCCCCTCTGCCATCAGGGAGGGGGTACAGGAGCCTGAAGACACACACTCAACGGTTCTGGAACAGCTTCTCCCCTCTGCCATCAGGGAGGGGGAACAGGAGCCTGAAGACACACACTGAGCGATTCAGGAACAGCTTCTCCCCTCTGCGATCAGGGAGGGGGTACAGGAGCCTGAAGGCCCACACTCTGCAATTCAGGAACAGCTTCTTCCACTCCGCCATCAGGGTGGAGGTACAGGACCCTGAAGACACACACTCAATGATTCAAGAGCAGCTTCTTCCCCTCTGCCATCAGGGAGGTGGTACAGGAGCCTGAAGGCCCACACTGAACGATTCAGGAACAGCCTTTACCCCTCTGCCATCAGGGAGGGGTTCCAGGACCCTGAAGACTCACACTGAGCGATTCAGGAACAGCTTCTCCCCTCTGCCATCAGGGAGGGGGTACAGGAGCCTGAAGACTCACACTCAACGATTCAGGAACAGCTTCTTCCCCTCTGCCACCAGGGAGGAGGTACAGGAGCATGAATACACACACTCAATGAATCAGGAACAGTTTCTTCCCCTCTGCCATCAGTGAGGAGGTACAGGAGCCTGAAGGCCCACACTCAACGATTCAGGAACAGCTTCTTCCCCTCTGCCATCAGGAAGGAGGTACAGGACCCTGAAGACACACACTCAGCGATTCAGGAACAGCTACTTCCCCTCTGCCATCAGGGAGGAGGTACAGGAGCCTGAAGACACAAACTCAATGAATCAAGAACAGCTTCTTCCCCTCTGCCATCACGGAGCAGATACAGGAGCCTGAAGGCCCACACTGAACGATTCAGGAACAGCCTTTACCCCTCTGCCATCAGGGAGGGGGTACAGGAGCCTGAAGACACACACTGAGCGATTCAGGAACAGCTTCTCCCCTCTGCCATCAGGGAGGGGGTACAGGAGCCTGAAGACACACACTCTGCGATTCAGGAACAGCTTCTTCCCCTCTGCCATCAGGGAGGAGGTACAGGAGCCTGAAGACACACACTCAACGGTTCAGGAACAGCTTCTTCCCCTCTGCCATCAGGGAGGAGGTAGAGGAGCCTGAAGACACACACTCAACGATTCAGTAAAAGCTTCTTCCCCTCTGCCATCAGAGAGGAGGTACAGGAGCCTGAAGGCCCAGACTCTGCAATTCAGGAACAGCTTCTTCCACTCCGCCATCAGGGTGGAGGTACAGGAGCCTGAAGACACACACTCAATGATTCAAGAGCAGCTTCTTCCCCTCTGCCATCAGGGAGGAGGTACAGGAGCCTGAAGGCCCACACTGAACGATTCAGGAACAGCCTTTACCCCTCTGCGATCAGGGAGGGGTTCCAGGACCCTGAAGACTCACACTGAGCGATTCAGGAACAGCTTCTCCCCTCTGCCATCAGGGAGGGGGTACAAGAGCCTGAAGACACACACTCAACGGTTCAGGAACAGCTTCTCCCCTCTGCCATCAGGGAGGGGGAACAGGAGCCTGAAGACACACACTCAACGATTCAGTAACAGCTTCTTCCCCTCTGCCATCAGAGAGAAGGTACAGGAGCCTGAAGACACACACTCAACGATTCAGGAAGAGCTTCTTCCCCTCCGCCATCAGAGAGAAGGTACAGGAGCCTGAAGACACACACTCAACGATTCAGGAACAGCTTTTTCCCCTCTGCCATCAGGGAGGAGGTACAGGAGCCTGAAGGCCCACACTCAACGATTCAGGAACAGCTTCTTCCCCTCTGCCATCAGGGAGGAGGTAGAGGAGCCTGAAGACACACACTCAACGATTCAGGAACAGCTTCTTCCCCTCTGCCATCAGGGAGGAGGTAGAGGAGCCTGAAGACACACACTCAACGATTCAGTAAAAGCTTCTTCCCCTCTGCCATCAGAGAGGAGGTACAGGAGCCTGAAGGCCCACACTCTGCAATTCAGGAACAGCTTCTTCCACTCCGCCATCAGGGTGGAGGTACAGGACCCTGAAGACACACACTCAATGATTCAAGAGCAGCTTCTTCCCCTCTGCCACCAGGGAGGAGGTACAGGAGCCTGAATACACACACTCAACGATTCAGGAACAGCTTCTTCCCCTCTGCCACCAGGGAGGAGGTACAGGAGCCTGAAGACACAAACTCAATGAATCAAGAACAGCTTCTTCACCTCTGCCATCACGGAGCAGATACAGGAGCCTGAAGGCCCACACTGAACGATTCAGGAACAGACTTTACCCCTCTGCCATCAGGGAGGGGGTACAGGAGCCTGAAGACACACACTGAGCGATTCAGGAACAGCTTCTCCCCTCTGCCATCAGGGAGGGGGTACAGGAGCCTGAAGACACACACTCAACGGTTCTGGAACAGCTTCTCCCCTCTGCCATCAGGGAGGGGGAACAGGAGCCTGAAGACACACACTGAGCGATTCAGGAACAGCTTCTCCCCTCTGCGATCAGGGAGGTGGTACAGGAGCCTGAAGACACACACTCAACGGTTCAGGAACAGCTTCGCCCCTCTGCCATCAGGGAGGGGGTACAGGAGCCTGAAGACACACACTAAGCGATTCAGGAACAGCTTCTTCCCCTCTGCCATCAGGGAGGAGGTACAGGAGCCTGAAGACACACACTCAACGATTCAGTAACAGCTTCTTCCCCTCCGCCATCAGAGAGAAGGTACAGGAGCCTGAAGACACACACTCAACGATTCAGGAAGAGCTTCTTCCCCTCTGCCATCAGGGAGGAGGTACAGGAGCCTGAAGACACACACTCGACAATTCAGGAACAGCTTCTTCCACTCCGCCATCAGGGTGGAGGTACAGGACCCTGAAGACACACACTCAATGATTCAAGAGCAGCTTCTTCCCCTCTGCCACCAGGGAGGAGGTACAGGAGCCTGAATACACACACTCAACGATTCAGGAACAGCTTCTTCCCCTCTGCCACCATGGAGGAGGTACAGGAGCCTGAATACACACACTCAATGAATCAGGAACAGTTTCTTCCCCTCTGCCATCAGTGAGGAGGTACAGGAGCCTGAAGGCCAACACTCAACGATTCAGGAACAGCTTCTTCCCCTCTGCCATCAGGGAGGAGGTACATGAGCCTGAAGACACACACTCAGCGATTCAGGAACAGCTACTTCCCCTCTGCCATCAGGGAGGAGGTACAGGAGCCTGAAGACACAAACTCAATGAATCAAGAACAGCTTCTTCACCTCTGCCATCACGGAGCAGATACAGGAGCCTGAAGGCCCACACTGAACGATTCAGGAACAGCCTTTACCCCTCTGCCATCAGGGAGGGGGTACAGGAGCCTGAAGACACACACTGAGCGATTCAGGAACAGCTTCTCCCCTCTGCCATCAGGGAGGGGGTACAGGAGCCTGAAGACACACACTCAACGGTTCAGGAACAGCTTCTCCCCTCTGCCATCAGGGAGGGGAACAGGAGCCTGAAGACACACACTCAGCAATTCAGGAACAGCTTGTTCCCCTCTGCCATCAGGGAGGGGGTACAGGAGCCTGAAGACACACACTGAGCGATTCAGGAACAGCTTCTCCCCTCTGCGATCAGGGAGGGGGTACTGGAGCCTGAAGACACACACTCAACCGTTCAGGAACAGCTTCGCCCCTCTGCCATCAGGGAGGGGGTACAGGAGCCTGAAGACACACACTGAGCGATTCAGGAACAGCTTCTTCCCCTCTGCCATCAGGGAGGAGGTACAGGAGCCTGAAGACACACACTCAACGATTCAGTAACAGCTTCTTCCCCTCCGCCATCAGAGAGAAGGTACAGGAGCCTGAAGACACACACTCAATGATTCAGGAACAGCTTCTTCCCCTCTGCCATCAGGGAGGAGGTAGAGGAGCCTGAAGACACACACTCAACGATTCAGTAAAAGCTTCTTCCCCTCTGCCATCAGAGAGGAGGTACAGGAGCCTGAAGGCCCACACTCGACAATTCAGGAACATCTTCTTCCACTCCGCCATCAGGGTGGAGGTACAGGACCCTGAAGACACACACTCAATGATTCAAGAGCAGCTTCTTTACCTCTGCCACCAGGGAGGAGGTACAGGAGCCTGAATACACACACTCAACGATTCAGGAACAGCTTCTTCCCCTCTGCCATCAGTGAGGAGGTACAGGAGCCTGAAGGCCCACACTCAACGATTCAGGAACAGCTTCTTCCCCTCTGCCACAAGGGAGGAGGTACAGGAGCCTGAATACACACACTCAATGAATCAGGAACAGTTTCTTCCCCTCTGCCATCAGTGAGGAGGTACAGGAGCCTGAAGGCCCACACTCAACGATTCAGGAACAGCTTCTTCCCCTCTGCCATCAGGGAGGAGGTACAGGAGCCTGAAGACACACACTCAGCGATTCAGGAACAGCTACTTCCCCTCTGCCATCAGGGAGGAGGTACAGGAGCCTGAAGACACAAACTCAATGAATCAAGAACAGCTTCTTCCCCTCTGTCATCATGGAGCAGATACAGGAGCCTGAAGGCCCACACTGAACGATTCAGGAACAGCCTTTACCCCTCTGCCATCAGGGAGGGGGTACAGGAGCCTGAAGACACACACTGAGCGATTCAGGAACAGCTTCTCCCCTCTGCCATCAGGGAGGGGGTACAGGAGCCTGAAGACACACACTCAACGGTTCAGGAACAGCTTCTCCCCTCTGCCATCAGGGAGGGGAACAGGAGCCTGAAGCCACACACTCAGCAATTCAGGAACAGCTTGTTCCCCTCTGCCATCAGGGAGGGGGTACAGGAGCCTGAAGACACACACTCAACGATTCAGGAACAGCTTCTCCCCTCTGCGATCAGGGAGGGGGTACTGGAGCCTGAAGACACACACTCAACCGTTCAGGAACAGCTTCTCCCCTCTGCCATCAGGGAGGGGGAACAGGAGCCTGAAGACACACACTGAGCGATTCAGGAACAGCTTCTCCCCTCTGCGATCAGGGAGGTGGTACAGGAGCCTGAAGACACACACTCAACGGTTCAGGAACAGCTTCGCCCCTCTGCCATCAGGGAGGGGGTACAGGAGCCTGAAGACACACACTAAGCGATTCAGGAACAGCTTCTTCCCCTCTGCCATCAGAGAGAAGGTACAGGAGCCTGAAGACACACACTCAACGATTCAGGAAGAGCTTCTTCCCCTCTGCCATCAGGGAGGAGGTACAGGAGCCTGAAGACACACACTCGACAATTCAGGAACAGCTTCTTCCACTCCGCCATCAGGGTGGAGGTACAGGACCCTGAAGACACACACTCAATGATTCAAGAGCAGCTTCTTCCCCTCTGCCACCAGGGAGGAGGTACAGGAGCCTGAATACACACACTCAACGATTCAGGAACAGCTTCTTCCCCTCTGCCACCATGGAGGAGGTACAGGAGCCTGAATACACATACTCAATGAATCAAGAACAGCTTCTTCCCCTCTGCCATCACGGAGCAGATACAGGAACCTGAAGGCCCACACTGAACGATTCAGGAACAGCCTTTACCCCTCTGCCATCAGGGAGGGGGTACAGGAGCCTGAAGACACACACTGAGCGATTCAGGAACAGCTTCTCCCCTCTGCCATCAGGGAGGGGGTACAGGAGCCTGAAGACACACACTCAACGGTTCAGGAACAGCTTCTCCCCTCTGCCATCAGGGAGGGGAACAGGAGCCTGAAGACACACACTCAGCAATTCAGGAACAGCTTCTTCCCCTCTGCCACCAGGGAGGAGGTACAGGAGCCTGAATACACACACTCAACGATTCAGGAACAGCTTCTTCCCCTCTGCCACAAGGGAGGAGGTACAGGAGCCTGAATACACACACTCAATGAATCAGGAACAGTTTCTTCCCCTCTGCCATCAGTGAGGAGGTACAGGAGCCTGAAGGCCCACACTCAACGATTCAGGAACAGCTTCTTCCCCTCTGCCATCAGGGAGGAGGTACAGGAGCCTGAAGACACACACTCAGCGATTCAGGAACAGCTACTTCCCCTCTGCCATCAGGGAGGAGGTACAGGAGCCTGAAGACACAAACTCAATGAATCAAGAAAAGCTTCTTCCCCTCTGCCATCATGGAGCAGATACAGGAGCCTGAAGGCCCACACTGAACGATTCAGGAACAGCCTTTACCCCTCTGCCATCAGGGAGGGGGTACAGGAGCCTGAAGACACACACTGAGCGATTCAGGAACAGCTTCTCCCCTCTGCCATCAGGGAGGGGGTACAGGAGCCTGAAGACACACACTCAACGGTTCAGGAACAGCTTCTCCCCTCTGCCATCAGGGAGGGGAACAGGAGCCTGAAGACACACACTCAGCAATTCAGGAACAGCTTGTTCCCCTCTGCCATCAGGGAGGGGGTACAGGAGCCTGAAGACACACACTCAACGATTCAGGAACAGCTTCTCCCCTCTGCGATCAGGGAGGGGGTACTGGAGCCTGAAGACACACACTCAACCGTTCAGGAACAGCTTCGCCCCTCTGCCATCAGGGAGGGGGTACAGGAGCCTGAAGACACACACTCAGCAATTCAGGAACAGCTACTTCCCCTCTGCCATCAGGGAGGAGGTACAGGAGCCTGAAAACACATACTCAATGAATCAAGAACAGCTTCTTCCCCTCTGCCATCACGGAGCAGATATAGGAACCTGAAGGCCCACACTGAACGATTCAGGAACAGCCTTTACCCCTCTGCCATCAGGGAGGCGGTACAGGAGCCTGAAGACACACACTGAGCGATTCAGGAACAGCTTCTCCCCTCTGCCATCAGGGAGGGGGTACAGGAGCCTGAAGACACACACTCAACGGTTCAGGAACAGCTTCTCCCCTCTGCCATCAGGGAGGGGAACAGGAGCCTGAAGACACACACTCATCAATTCAGGAACAGCTTCTTCCCCTCTGCCACCAGGGAGGAGGTACAGGAGCCTGAATACACACACTCAACGATTCAGGAACAGCTTCTTCCCCTCTGCCACCATGGAGGAGGTACAGGAGCCTGAATACACACACTCAATGAATCAGGAACAGTTTCTTCCCCTCTGCCATCAGTGAGGAGGTACAGGAGCCTGAAGGCCCACACTCAACGATTCAGGAACAGCTTCTTCCCCTCTGCCATCAGGGAGGAGGTACATGAGCCTGAAGACACACACTCAGCGATTCAGGAACAGCTACTTCCCCTCTGCCATCAGGGAGGAGGTACAGGAGCCTGAAGACACAAACTCAATGAATCAAGAACAGCTTCTTCCCCTCTGCCATCACGGAGCAGATACAGGAGCCTGAAGGCCCACACTGAACGATTCAGGAACAGCCTTTACCCCTCTGCCATCAGGGAGGGGGTACAGGAGCCTGAAGACACACACTGAGCGATTCAGGAACTGCTTCTCCCCTCTGCCATCAGGGAGGGGGTACAGGAGCCTGAAGACACACACTCAACGGTTCAGGAACAGCTTCTCCCCTCTGCCATCAGGGAGGGGAACAGGAGCCTGAAGACACACACTCAGCAATTCAGGAACAGCTTGTTCCCCTCTGCCATCAGGGAGGGGGTACAGGAGCCTGAAGACACACACTGAGCGATTCAGGAACAGCTTCTCCCCTCTGCGATCAGGGAGGGGGTACTGGAGCCTGAAGACACACACTCAACCGTTCAGGAACAGCTTCGCCCCTCTGCCATCAGGGAGGGGGTACAGGAGCCTGAAGACACAAACTGAACGATTCAGGAACAGCTTCTTCCCCTCTGCCATCAGGGAGGAGGTACAGGAGCCTGAAGACACACACTCAACGATTCAGTAACAGCTTCTTCCCCTCCGCCATCAGAGAGAAGGTACAGGAGCCTGAAGACACACACTCAACGATTCAGGAACAGCTTCTTCCCCTCTGCCATCAGGGAGGAGGTAGAGGAGCCTGAAGACACACACTCAATGATTCAAGAGCAGCTTCTTTACCTCTGCCACCAGGGAGGAGGTACAGGAGCCTGAATACACACACTCAACGATTCAGTAAAAGCTTCTTCCCCTCTGCCATCAGAGAGGAGGTACAGGAGCCTGAAGGCCCACACTCGACAATTCAGGAACAGCTTCTTCCACTCCGCCATCAGGGTGGAGGTACAGGACCCTGAAGACACACACTCAATGATTCAAGAGCAGCTTCTTTACCTCTGCCACCAGGGAGGAGGTACAGGAGCCTGAATACACACACTCAACGATTCAGGAACAGCTTCTTCCCCTCTGCCACAAGGGAGGAGGTACAGGAGCCTGAATACACACACTCAATGAATCAGGAACAGTTTCTTCCCCTCTGCCATCAGTGAGGAGGTACAGGAGCCTGAAGGCCCACACTCAACGATTCAGGAACAGCTTCTTCCCCTCTGCCATCAGGGAGGAGGTACAGGAGCCTGAAGACAGACACTCAGCGATTCAGGAACAGCTACTTCCCCTCTGCCATCAGGGAGGAGGTACAGGAGCCTGAAGACACAAACTCAATGAATCAAGAACAGCTTCTTCCCCTCTGCCATCATGGAGCAGATACAGGAGCCTGAAGGCCCACACTGAACGATTCAGGAACAGCCTTTACCCCTCTGCCATCAGGGAGGGGGTACAGGAGCCTGAAGACACACACTGAGCGATTCAGGAACAGCTTCTCCCCTCTGCCATCAGGGAGGGGGTACAGGAGCCTGAAGACACACACTCAACGGTTCAGGAACAGCTTCTCCCCTCTGCCATCAGGGAGGGGAACAGGAGCCTGAAGACACACACTCAGCAATTCAGGAACAGCTTGTTCCCCTCTGCCATCAGGGAGGGGGCACAGGAGCCTGAAGACACACACTCAACGATTCAGGAACAGCTTCTCCCCTCTGCGATCAGGGAGGGGGTACTGGAGCCTGAAGACACACACTCAACCGTTCAGGAACAGCTTCGCCCCTCTGCCATCAGGGAGGGGGTACAGGAGCCTGAAGACACACACTCAGCGATTCAGGAACAGCTACTTCCCCTCTGCCATCAGGGAGGAGGTACAGGAGCCTGAAAACACATACTCAATGAATCAAGAACAGCTTCTTCCCCTCTGCCATCACGGAGCAGATACAGGAGACTGAAGGCCCACACTGAACGATTCAGGAACAGCCTTTACCCCTCTGCCATCAGGGAGGGGGTACAGGAGCCTGAAGACACACACTGAGCGATTCAGGAACAGCTTCTCCCCTCTGCCATCAGGGAGGGGGTACAGGAGCCTGAAGACACACACTCAGCAATTCAGGAACAGCTTGTTCCCCTCTGCCATCAGGGAGGGGGTACAGGAGCCTGAAGACACACACTGAGCGATTCAGGAACAGCTTCTCCCCTCTCCGATCAGGGAGGGGGTACTGGAGCCTGAATGCACACACTCAACCGTTCAGGAACAGCTTCGCCCCTCTGCCATCAGGGAGGGGGTACAGGAGCCTGAAGACACACACTGAGCGATTCAGGACCAGCTTCTTCCCCTCTGCCATCAGGGAGGAGGTACAGGAGCCTGAAGACACACACTCAACGATTCAGTAACAGCTTCTTCCCCTCCGCCATCAGAGAGAAGGTACAGGAGCCTGAAGACACACACTCAACGATTCAGGAAGAGCTTCTTCCCCTCCGCCATCAGAGAGAAGGTACAGGAGCCTGAAGTCACACCCTTGACAATTCAGGAACAGCGTCTCCCCCTCAGCCATCAGGGAGGAGGTACAGGAGCCTGAAGGCCCACACTCAACGATTCAGGAACAGCTTCTTCTCCTCTGCCATCAGGGAGGAGGTACAGAGGGCTGAAGACAACACTCAATGATTCCAGAACAGCTTTTTCCCCTCTGCCATCAGGGAGGGGGACCTGCGGCCTGAAGACACACATTCAGCGATTCAAGAACAGCTTCTTCCCCTCTGCCATCGGGGAGGAGGTACAGGAGCCTGAAGACACACACTTGATGTTTCAGGAACAACTTCTTCCCCTCTGCCATCAGGGAGGAGTTACAGGAGCCTGAAGACACACACTCAACGATTCAGGAACAGCTTCTTCACCTCTGCCATTAGGGATGGGGTACAGGTGGCTGAAGACACACTGCGCGATTCAGGAACAGCTTCTTCCCCTCTGCCATCAGGGAGGAGGTACAGGAGCCTGAAGACACACACTCAACTGTTCAGGAACAGCTTCTTCCCCTCCGCCATCAGAGAGAAGGTACAGGAGCCTGAAGACACACACTCAACGTTTCAGGAACAGCTTCGCCCCTCTGCCATCAGGGAGGGGGTACAGGAGCCTGAAGACACACACTAAGCGATTCAGGAACAGCTTCTTCCCCTCTGCCATCAGGGAGGAGGTAGAGGAGCCTGAAGACACACACTCAACGATTCAGGAAGAGCTTCTTCCCCTCTGCCATCAGGGAGGAGGTAGAGGAGCCTGAAGACACACACTCAACGATTCAGGAACAGCTTCCTCCCCTCTGCCATCAGGGAGGAGGTAGAGGAGCCTGAAGACACACACTCAACGATTCAGGAAGAGCTTCTTCCCCTCCGCCATCAGAGAGAAGGTACAGGAGCCTGAAGTCACACACTCAGCGATTCAGGAACAGCTTCTTCCCTCTGCCATCAGGGAGGAGGTACAGGAGCGTGAAGGCCCACACTCAGCGATTCAGGAACAGCTTCTTCCCGTCTTCCATCCGGAGGAGGTACAGGAGCCTGAAGACTCACACTCAGCGATTTAGGAACAGCTTCTTCCTCTCTGCCATCAGGAAGGAGGTACAGTGGCCTGAAGACACACACTCAACGATTCAGGAAGAGCTTCTTCCCTTCCGCCATCAGGGAGGAGGTACAGGAGCCTGAAGACACAAACTCAATGAATCAAGAACAGCTTCTTCCCCTCTGCCATCATGGAGCAGATACAGGAGCCTGAAGGCCCACACTGAACGATTCAGGAACAGCCTTTACCCCTCTGCCATCAGGGAGGGGGTACAGGAGCCTGAAGACACACACTGAGCGATTCAGGAACAGCTTCTCCCCTCTGCCATCAGGGAGGGGGTACAGGAGCCTGAAGACACACACTCAACGGTTCAGGAACAGCTTCTCCCCTCTGCCATCAGGGAGGGGAACAGGAGCCTGAAGACACACACTCAGCAATTCAGGAACAGCTTGTTCCCCTCTGCCATCAGGGAGGGGGCACAGGAGCCTGAAGACACACACTCAACGATTCAGGAACAGCTTCTCCCCTCTGCGATCAGGGAGGGGGTACTGGAGCCTGAAGACACACACTCAACCGTTCAGGAACAGCTTCGCCCCTCTGCCATCAGGGAGGGGGTACAGGAGCCTGAAGACACACACTCAGCGATTCAGGAACAGCTACTTCCCCTCTGCCATCAGGGAGGAGGTACAGGAGCCTGAAAACACATACTCAATGAATCAAGAACAGCTTCTTCCCCTCTGCCATCACGGAGCAGATACAGGAGACTGAAGGCCCACACTGAACGATTCAGGAACAGCCTTTACCCCTCTGCCATCAGGGAGGGGGTACAGGAGCCTGAAGACACACACTGAGCGATTCAGGAACAGCTTCTCCCCTCTGCCATCAGGGAGGGGGTACAGGAGCCTGAAGACACACACTCAACGGTTCAGGAACAGCTTCTCCCCTCTGCCATCAGGGAGGGGAACAGGAGCCTGAAGACACACACTCAGCAATTCAGGAACAGCTTGTTCCCCTCTGCCATCAGGGAGGGGGTACAGGAGCCTGAAGACACACACTGAGCGATTCAGGAACAGCTTCTCCCCTCTCCGATCAGGGAGGGGGTACTGGAGCCTGAATGCACACACTCAACCGTTCAGGAACAGCTTCGCCCCTCTGCCATCAGGGAGGGGGTACAGGAGCCTGAAGACACACACTGAGCGATTCAGGACCAGCTTCTTCCCCTCTGCCATCAGGGAGGAGGTACAGGAGCCTGAAGACACACACTCAACGATTCAGTAACAGCTTCTTCCCCTCCGCCATCAGAGAGAAGGTACAGGAGCCTGAAGACACACACTCAACGATTCAGGAAGAGCTTCTTCCCCTCCGCCATCAGAGAGAAGGTACAGGAGCCTGAAGTCACACCCTTGACAATTCAGGAACAGCGTCTCCCCCTCAGCCATCAGGGAGGAGGTACAGGAGCCTGAAGGCCCACACTCAACGATTCAGGAACAGCTTCTTCTCCTCTGCCATCAGGGAGGAGGTACAGAGGGCTGAAGACAACACTCAATGATTCCAGAACAGCTTTTTCCCCTCTGCCATCAGGGAGGGGGACCTGCGGCCTGAAGACACACATTCAGCGATTCAAGAACAGCTTCTTCCCCTCTGCCATCGGGGAGGAGGTACAGGAGCCTGAAGACACACACTTGATGTTTCAGGAACAACTTCTTCCCCTCTGCCATCAGGGAGGAGTTACAGGAGCCTGAAGACACACACTCAACGATTCAGGAACAGCTTCTTCACCTCTGCCATTAGGGATGGGGTACAGGTGGCTGAAGACACACTGCGCGATTCAGGAACAGCTTCTTCCCCTCTGCCATCAGGGAGGAGGTACAGGAGCCTGAAGACACACACTCAACTGTTCAGGAACAGCTTCTTCCCCTCCGCCATCAGAGAGAAGGTACAGGAGCCTGAAGACACACACTCAACGTTTCAGGAACAGCTTCGCCCCTCTGCCATCAGGGAGGGGGTACAGGAGCCTGAAGACACACACTAAGCGATTCAGGAACAGCTTCTTCCCCTCTGCCATCAGGGAGGAGGTAGAGGAGCCTGAAGACACACACTCAACGATTCAGGAAGAGCTTCTTCCCCTCTGCCATCAGGGAGGAGGTAGAGGAGCCTGAAGACACACACTCAACGATTCAGGAACAGCTTCCTCCCCTCTGCCATCAGGGAGGAGGTAGAGGAGCCTGAAGACACACACTCAACGATTCAGGAAGAGCTTCTTCCCCTCCGCCATCAGAGAGAAGGTACAGGAGCCTGAAGTCACACACTCAGCGATTCAGGAACAGCTTCTTCCCTCTGCCATCAGGGAGGAGGTACAGGAGCGTGAAGGCCCACACTCAGCGATTCAGGAACAGCTTCTTCCCGTCTTCCATCCGGAGGAGGTACAGGAGCCTGAAGACTCACACTCAGCGATTTAGGAACAGCTTCTTCCTCTCTGCCATCAGGAAGGAGGTACAGTGGCCTGAAGACACACACTCAACGATTCAGGAAGAGCTTCTTCCCTTCCGCCATCAGAGAGAAGGTACAGGAGCCTGAAGTCACACACTCAGCGATTCAGGAACAGCTTCTTCCCCTCTGCCATCAGGGAGGAGGTACAGGAGCGTGAAGGCCCACACTCAGCGATTCAGGAACAGCTTCTTCCCCTCTGCCATCAGGGAGGAGGTACAGTGGCCTGAAGACACACACTCAACGATTCAGGAACAGCTTCTTCCCCTCTGCCATCATGGAAGGGGTCCTGGGGCCTGAAGACACACATTCAGCGATTCAGGAACAGCTTCTTCCCCTCTGCCATCAGGGAGGAGGTACAGTGGCCTGAAGACACACACTCAATGATTCAGGAACAGCTTCTTCCCCTCTGCCATCATGGAAGGGGTCCTGGGGCCTGAAGACACACATTCAGCGATTCTGGAACAGCTTCTTCCCCTCTGCCATCATGGAGGAGGTACAGGAGCCTGAAGACACACCCTTGACAATTCAGGAACAGCGTCTCCCCCTCAGCCATCAGGGAGGAGGTACAGGAGCCTGAAGACACACACTCAATGATTCAGGAACAGCTTCTTCCCCTCTGCCATCATGGAAGGGGTCCTGGGGCCTGAAGACACACATTCAGCGATTCAGGAACAGCTTCTTCCCCTCTGCCATCAGGGAGGAGGTACAGGAGCCTGAAGACACACCCTTGACGATTCAGGAACAGCTTCTTCCCCTCTGCCATCAGGGAGGAGGTACAAGAGCTTGAAGACACACCCTTGACAATTCAGGAACAGCTTCTCCCCCTCAGCCATCAGGGAGGAGGTTAAGGAGCCTGAAGGCCCACACTCAACGATTCAGGAACAGCTTCTTCTCCTCTGCCATCAGGGAGGAGGTACAGAGGGCTGAAGACAACACTCAATGATTCCAGAACAGCTTTTTCCCCTCTGCCATCAGGGAGGGGGACCTGCGGCCTGAAGACACACATTCAGCGATTCAAGAACAGCTTCTTCCTCTCTGCCATCGGGGAGGAGTTACAGGAGCCTGAAGACACACACTTGATGTTTCAGGAACAACTTCTTCCCCTCTGCCATCAGGGAGGAGTTACAGGAGCCTGAAGACACACACTCAACGATTCAGGAACAGCTTCTTCACCTCTGCCATTAGGGATGGGGTACAGGTGGCTGAAGACACACTGCGCGTTTCAGGAACAGCTTCTTCCCCTCTGCCATCAGGGAGGAGTTACAGGAGCCTGAAGACACACACTCAACGATTCAGGAACAGCTTCTTCCCCTCTGCCATCAGGGAGGAGTTACAGGAGCCTGAAGACACACACTCAACGATTCAGGAACAGCTTCTTCCCCTCTGCCATCAGGGAGGAGTTACAGGAGCCTGAAGACACACACTCAACGATTCAGGAACAGCCTCTTCCCCTCTGCCATCAGGGAGTGGGTACAGGAGCCTGAAGAGACACACTCAACGGTTCAGGAACAGCTTCTTCCCCTCTGCCATCAGGGAGGGGGAACAGGAGCCTGAAGACACACACTCAACGATTCAGGAACAGCTTCTTCCCCTCTGCCACCATGGAGGAGGTACAGGAGCCTGAATACACACACTCAATGAATCAGGAACAGTTTCTTCCCCTCTGCCATCAGTGAGGAGGTACAGGAGCCTGAAGGCCCACACTCAACGATTCAGGAACAGCTTCTTCCCCTCTGCCATCAGGGAGGAGGTACATGAGCCTGAAGACACACACTCAGCGATTCAGGAACAGCTACTTCCCCTCTGCCATCAGGGAGGAGGTACAGGAGCCTGAAGACACAAACTCAATGAATCAAGAACAGCTTCTTCCCCTCTGCCATCACGGAGCAGATACAGGAGCCTGAAGGCCCACACTGAACGATTCAGGAACAGCCTTTACCCCTCTGCCATCAGGGAGGGGGTACAGGAGCCTGAAGACACACACTGAGCGATTCAGGAACAGCTTCTCCCCTCTGCCATCAGGGAGGGGGTACAGGAGCCTGAAGACACACATTCAGCGATTCAGGAACAGCTTCTTCCCCTCTGCCATCAGGGAGGGGAACAGGAGCCTGAAGACACACACTCAGCAATTCAGGAACAGCTTGTTCCCCTCTGCCATCAGGGAGGGGGTACAGGAGCCTGAAGACACACACTGAGCGATTCAGGAACAGCTTCTCCCCTCTGCGATCAGGGAGGGGGTACTGGAGCCTGAAGACACACACTCAACCGTTCAGGAACAGCTTCGCCCCTCTGCCATCAGGGAGGGGGTACAGGAGCCTGAAGACACACACTGAGCGATTCAGGAACAGCTTCTTCCCCTCTGCCATCAGGGAGGAGGTACAGGAGCCTGAAGACACACACTCAACGATTCAGTAACAGCTTCTTCCCCTCCGCCATCAGAGAGAAGGTACAGGAGCCTGAAGACACACACTCAACGATTCAGGAACAGCTTCTTCCCCTCTGCCATCAGGGAGGAGGTAGAGGAGCCTGAAGACACACACGCAACGATTCAGTAAAAGCTTCTTCCCCTCTGCCATCAGAGAGGAGGTACAGGAGCCTGAAGGCCCACACTCGACAATTCAGGAACAGCTTCTTCCACTCCGCCATCAGGGTGGAGGTACAGGACCCTGAAGACACACACTCAATGATTCAAGAGCAGCTTCTTTACCTCTGCCACCAGGGAGGAGGTACAGGAGCCTGAATACACACACTCAACGATTCAGGAACAGCTTCTTCCCCTCTGCCACAAGGGAGGAGGTACAGGAGCCTGAATACACACACTCAATGAATCAGGAACAGTTTCTTCCCCTCTGCCATCAGTGAGGAGGTACAGGAGCCTGAAGGCCCACACTCAACGATTCAGGAACAGCTTCTTCCCCTCTGCCATCAGGGAGGAGGTACAGGAGCCTGAAGACACACACTCAGCGATTCAGGAACAGCTACTTCCCCTCTGCCATCAGGGAGGAGGTACAGGAGCCTGAAGACACAAACTCAATGAATCAAGAACAGCTTCTTCCCCTCTGCCATCATGGAGCAGATACAGGAGCCTGAAGGCCCACACTGAACGATTCAGGAACAGCCTTTACCCCTCTGCCATCAGGGAGGGGGTACAGGAGCCTGAAGACACACACTGAGCGATTCAGGAACAGCTTCTCCCCTCTGCCATCAGGGAGGGGGTGCAGGAGCCTGAAGACACACACTCAACGGTTCAGGAACAGCTTCTCCCCTCTGCCATCAGGGAGGGGAACAGGAGCCTGAAGACACACACTCAGCAATTCAGGAACAGCTTGTTCCCCTCTGCCATCAGGGAGGGGGTACAGGAGCCTGAAGACACACACTGAGCGATTCAGGAACAGCTTCTCCCCTCTGCGATCAGGGAGGGGGTACTGGAGCCTGAAGACACACACTCAACCGTTCAGGAACAGCTTCGCCCCTCTGCCATCAGGGAGGGGGTACAGGAGCCTGAAGACACACACTCAGCGATTCAGGAACAGCTACTTCCCCTCTGCCATCAGGGAGGAGGTACAGGAGCCTGAAAACACAAACTCAATGAATCAAGAACAGCTTCTTCCCCTCTGCCATCACGGAGCAGATACAGGAGCCTGAAGGCCCACACTGAACGATTCAGGAACAGCCTTTACCCCTCTGCCATCAGGGAGGGGGTACAGGAGCCTGAAGACACACACTGAGCGATTCAGGAACAGCTTCTCCCCTCTGCGATCAGGGAGGGGGTACTGGAGCCTGAAGACACACACTCAACCGTTCAGGAACAGCTTCGCCCCTCTGCCATCAGGGAGGGGGTACAGGAGCCTGAAGACACACACTGAGCGATTCAGGAACAGCTTCTTCCCCTCTGCCATCAGGGAGGAGGTACAGGAGCCTGAAGACACACACTCAACGATTCAGTAACAGCTTCTTCCCCTCCGCCATCAGAGAGAAGGTACAGGAGCCTGAAGACACACACTCAACGATTCAGGAACAGCTTCTTCCCCTCTGCCATCAGGGAGGAGGTAGAGGAGCCTGAAGACACACACTCAACGATTCAGGAACAGTTTCTTCCCCTCTGCCATCAGAGAGGAGGTACAGGAGCCTGAAGGCCCACACTCGACAATTCAGGAACAGCTTCTTCCACTCCGCCATCAGGGTGGAGGTACAGGACCCTGAAGACACACACTCAATGATTCAAGAGCAGCTTCTTTACCTCTGCCACCAGGGAGGAGGTACAGGAGCCTGAATACACACACTCAACGATTCAGGAACAGCTTCTTCCCCTCTGCCACAAGGGAGGAGGTACAGGAGCCTGAATACACACACTCAATGAATCAGGAACAGTTTCTTCCCCTCTGCCATCAGTGAGGAGGTACAGGAGCCTGAAGGCCCACACTCAACGATTCAGGAACAGCTTCTTCCCCTCTGCCATCAGGGAGGAGGTACAGGAGCCTGAAGACACACACTCAGCGATTCAGGAACAGCTACTTCCCCTCTGCCATCAGGGAGGAGGTACAGGAGCCTGAAGACACAAACTCAATGAATCAAGAACAGCTTCTTCCCCTCTGCCATCATGGAGCAGATACAGGAGCCTGAAGGCCCACACTGAACGATTCAGGAACAGCCTTTACCCCTCTGCCATCAGGGAGGGGGTACAGGAGCCTGAAGACACACACTGAGCGATTCAGGAACAGCTTCTCCCCTCTGCCATCAGGGAGGGGGTACAGGAGCCTGAAGACACACACTCAACGGTTCAGGAACAGCTTCTCCCCTCTGCCATCAGGGAGGGGAACAGGAGCCTGAAGACACACACTCAGCAATTCAGGAACAGCTTGTTCCCCTCTGCCATCAGGGAGGAGGTACAGGAGCCTGAAAACACAAACTCAATGAATCAAGAACAGCTTCTTCCCCTCTGCCATCACGGAGCAGATACAGGAGCCTGAAGGCCCACACTGAACGATTCAGGAACAGCCTTTACCCCTCTGCCATCAGGGAGGGGGTACAGGAGCCTGAAGACACACACTGAGCGATTCAGGAACAGCTTCTCCCCTCTGCCATCAGGGAGGGGGTACAGGAGCCTGAAGACACACACTCAACGGTTCAGGAACAGCTTCTCCCCTCTGCCATCAGGGAGGGGAACAGGAGCCTGAAGACACACACTCAGCAATTCAGGAACAGCTTGTTCCCCTCTGCCATCAGGGAGGGGGTACAGGAGCCTGAAGACACACACTGAGCGATTCAGGAACAGCTTCTCCCCTCTGCGATCAGGGAGGGGGTACTGGAGCCTGAAGACACACACTCAACCGTTCAGGAACAGCTTCGCCCCTCTGCCATCAGGGAGGGGGTACAGGAGCCTGAAGACACACACTGAGCGATTCAGGACCAGCTTCTTCCCCTCTGCCATCAGGGAGGAGGTACAGGAGCCTGAAGACACACACTCAACGATTCAGTAACAGCTTCTTCCCCTCCGCCATCAGAGAGAAGGTACAGGAGCCTGAAGACACACACTCAACGATTCAGGAAGAGCTTCTTCCCCTCCGCCATCAGAGAGAAGGTACAGGAGCCTGAAGTCACACCCTTGACAATTCAGGAACAGCGTCTCCCCCTCAGCCATCAGGGAGGAGGTACTGGAGCCTGAAGGCCCACACTCAACGATTCAGGAACAGCTTCTTCTCCTCTGCCATCAGGGAGGAGGTACAGAGGGCTGAAGACAACACTCAATGATTCCAGAACAGCTTTTTCCCCTCTGCCATCAGGGAGGGGGACCTGCGGCCTGAAGACACACATTCAGCGATTCAAGAACAGCTTCTTCCCCTCCGCCATCGGGGAGGAGGTACAGGAGCCTGAAGACACACACTTGATGTTTCAGGAACAACTTCTTCCCCTCTGCCATCAGGGAGGAGTTACAGGAGCCTGAAGACACACACTCAACGATTCAGGAACAGCTTCTTCACCTCTGCCATTAGGGATGGGGTACAGGTGGCTGAAGACACACTGCGCGATTCAGGAACAGCTTCTTCCCCTCTGCCATCAGGGAGGAGTTACAGGAGCCTGAAGACACACACTCAACGATTCAGGAACAGCTTCTTCCCCTCCGCCATCAGAGAGAAGGTACAGGAGCCTGAAGTCACACACTCAGCGATTCAGGAACAGCTTCTCCCCTCTGCCATCAGGGAGGGGAACAGGAGCCTGAAGACACACACTCAGCAATTCAGGAACAGCTTGTTCCCCTCTGCCATCAGGGAGGGGGTACAGGAGCCTGAAGACACACACTGAGCGATTCAGGAACAGCTTCTCCCCTCTGCGATCAGGGAGGGGGTACTGGAGCCTGAAGACACACACTCAACCGTTCAGGAACAGCTTCGCCCCTCTGCCATCAGGGAGGGGGTACAGGAGCCTGAAGACACACACTGAGCGATTCAGGAACAGCTTCTTCCCCTCTGCCATCAGGGAGGAGGTACAGGAGCCTGAAGACACACACTCAACGATTCAGTAACAGCTTCTTCCCCTCCGCCATCAGAGAGAAGGTACAGGAGCCTGAAGACACACACTCAACGATTCAGGAAGAGCTTCTTCCCCTCCGCCATCAGAGAGAAGGTACAGGAGCCTGAAGTCACACACTCAGCGATTCAGGAACAGCTTCTTCCCTCTGCCATCAGGGAGGAGGTACAGGAGCGTGAAGGCCCACACTCAGCGATTCAGGAACAGCTTCTTCCCGTCTTCCATCCGGAGGAGGTACAGGAGCCTGAAGACTCACACTCAGCGATTCAGGAACAGCTTCTTCCTCTCTGCCATCAGGAAGGAGGTACAGTGGCCTGAAGACACACACTCAACGATTCAGGAAGAGCTTCTTCCCTTCCGCCATCAGAGAGAAGGTACAGGAGCCTGAAGTCACACACTCAGCGATTCAGGAACAGCTTCTTCCCCTCTGCCATCAGGGAGGAGGTACAGGAGCGTGAAGGCCCACACTCAGCGATTCAGGAACAGCTTCTTCCCCTCTGCCATCAGGGAGGAGGTACAGTGGCCTGAAGACACACACTCAACGATTCAGGAACAGCTTCTTCCCCTCTGCCATCATGGAAGGGGTCCTGGGGCCTGAAGACACACATTCAGCGATTCAGGAACAGCTTCTTCCCCTCTGCCATCAGGGAGGAGGTACAGTGGCCTGAAGACACACACTCAATGATTCAGGAACAGCTTCTTCCCCTCTGCCATCATGGAAGGGGTCCTGGGGCCTGAAGACACACATTCAGCGATTTCGGAACAGCTTCTTTCCCTCTGCCATCATGGAGGAGGTACAGGAGCCTGAAGACACACCCTTGACAATTCAGGAACAGCGTCTCCCCCTCAGCCATCAGGGAGGAGGTACAGGAGCCTGAAGACACACACTCAATGATTCAGGAACAGCTTCTTCCCCTCTGCCATCATGGAAGGGGTCCTGGGGCCTGAAGACACACATTCAGCGATTCAGGAACAGCTTCTTCCCCTCTGCCATCAGGGAGGAGGTACAGGAGCCTGAAGACACACCCTTGACGATTCAGGAACAGCTTCTTCCCCTCTGCCATCAGGGAGGAGGTACAAGAGCTTGAAGACACACCCTTGACAATTCAGGAACAGCTTCTCCCCCTCAGACATCAGGGAGGAGGTTAAGGAGCCTGAAGGCCCACACTCAACGATTCAGGAACAGCTTCTTCTCCTCTGCCATCAGGGAGGAGGTACAGAGGGCTGAAGACAACACTCAATGATTCCAGAACAGCTTTATCCCCTCTGCCATCAGGGAGGGGGACCTGCGGCCTGAAGACACACATTCAGCGATTCAAGAACAGCTTCTTCCCCTCTGCCATCGGGGAGGAGGTACAGGAGCCTGAAGACACACACTTGATGTTTCAGGAACAACTTCTTCCCCTCTGCCATCAGGGAGGAGTTACAGGAGCCTGAAGACACACACTCAACGATTCAGGAACAGCTTCTTCACCTCTGCCATTAGGGATGGGGTACAGGTGGCTGAAGACACACTGCGCGATTCAGGAACAGCTTCTTCCCCTCTGCCATAAGGGAGGAGTTACAGGAGCCTGAAGACACACACTCAACGATTCAGGAACAGCTTCTTCCCCTCTGCCATCAGGGAGGAGTTACAGGAGCCTGAAGACACACACTCAACGATTCAGGAACAGCTTCTTCCCCTCTGCCATCAGGGAGGAGTTACAGGAGCCTGAAGACACACACTCAACGATTCAGGAACAGCCTCTTCCCCTGTGCCATCAGGGAGGGGGTACAGGAGCCTGAAGAGACACACTCAACGGTTCAGGAACAGCTTCTTCCCCTCTGCCATCAGGGAGGGGGAACAGGAGCCTGAAGACACACACTCAACGGTTCAGGAACAGCTTCTTCCCCTCTGCCATCAGCGAGGGGGAACAGGAGCCTGAAGACACACACTCAGCGATTCAGGAACAGCTTCTTCCCTCTGCCATCAGGGAGGAGGTACAGGAGCCTGAAGACACACACTCAGCGATTCAGGAACAGCTTCTTCCCGTCTTCCATCCGGAGGAGGTACAGGAGCCTGAAGACTCACACTCAGCGATTCAGGAACAGCTTCTTCCTCTCTGCCATCAGGAAGGAGGTACAGTGGCCTGAAGACACACACTCAACGATTCAGGAAGAGCTTCTTCCCTTCCGCCATCAGAGAGAAGGTACAGGAGCCTGAAGACTCACACTCAGCGATTCAGGAACAGCTTCTTCCCCTCTGCCATCAGGGAGGAGGTACAGGAGCGTGAAGGCCCACACTCAGCGATTCAGGAACAGCTTCTTTCCCTCTGCCATCAGGGAGGAGGTACAGTGGCCTGAAGACACACACTCAACGATTCAGGAACAGCTTCTTCCCCTCTGCCATCATGGAAGGTGTCCTGGGGCCTGAAGACACACATTCAGCGATTCAGGAACAGCTTCTTCCCCTCTGCCATCAGGGAGGAGGTACAGTGGCCTGAAGACACACACTCAATGATTCAGGAACAGCTTCTTCCCCTCTGCCATCATGGAAGGGGTCCTGGGGCCTGAAGACACACATTCAGCGATTCTGGAAAAGCTTCTTCCCCTCTGCCATCAGGGAGGAGGTACAGGAGCCTGAAGATACACCCTTGACAATTCAGGAACAGCTTCTCCCCCTCAGCCATCAGGGAGGAGGTACAGGAGCCTGAAGACACACACTCAATGATTCAGGAACAGCTTCTTCCCCTCTGCCATCATGGAAGGGGTCCTGGGGCCTGAAGACACACATTCAGCGATTCAGGAACAGCTTCTTCCCCTCTGCCATCAGGGAGGAGGTACAGGAGCCTGAAGACACACCCTTGACGATTCAGGAACAGCTTCTTCCCCTCTGCCATCAGGGAGGAGGTACAAGAGCTTGAAGACACACCCTTGACAATTCAGGAACAGCTTCTCCCCCTCAGCCATCAGGGAGGGGGACCTGCGGCCTGAAGACACACATTCAGCGATTCAAGAACAGCTTCTTCCCCTCTGCCATCGGGGAGGAGGTACAGGAGCCTGAAGACATACACTTGATGTTTCAGGAACAACTTCTTCCCCTCTGCCATCAGGGAGGAGTTACAGGAGCCTGACGACACACACTCAACGATTCAGGAACAGCTTCTTCACCTCTGCCATTAGGGATGGGGTACAGGTGGCTGAAGACACACTGCGCGATTCAGGAACAGCTTCTTCCCCTCTGCCATCAGGGAGGAGTTACAGGAGCCTGAAGACACACACTCAACGATTCAGGAACAGCTTCTTCCCCTCTGCCATCAGGGAGGAGTTACAGGAGCCTGAAGACACACACTCAACGATTCAGGAACAGCTTCTTCCCCTCTGCCATCAGGGAGGAGTTACAGGAGCCTGAAGACACACACTCAACTATTCAGGAACAGCCTCTTCCCCTCTGCCATCAGGGAGGGGGTACAGGAGCCAGAAGAGACACACTCAACAGTTCAGTAACAGCTTCTTCCCCTCTGCCATCAGGGAGGGGGAACAGGAGCCTGAAGACACACACTCAACGGTTCAGGAACAGCTTCTTCCCCTCTGCCATCAGCGAGGGGGTACAGGAGCCTGAAGACTCACACTCAGCGATTCAGGGACAGCTTCTTCCCCTCTGCCATCAGGGAGGAGGTACAGGAGCCTGATGGCCCACACTGAACGATTCAGGAACAGCCTTTACCCCTCTGCCATCAGGGAGGGGTTCCAGGAGCCTGAAGACACACACTGAGCGATTCAGAAACAGCTTCTTCCCCTCTGCCACCAGGGAGGAGGTATAGGAGCCTGAAGACTTACACTCAGCGATTCAGGAACAGCTTCTTCCCCTCCGCCATCAGAGAGAAGGTACAGGAGCCTGAAGACACACACTCAACGATTCAGGAACAGCTTCTTCCCCTCTGCCATCAGGGAGGAGGTAGAGGAGCCTGAAGACACACACTCAACGATTCAGTAAAAGCTTCTTCCCCTCTGCCATCAGAGAGGAGGTACAGGAGCCTGAAGGCCCACACTCGACAATTCAGGAACAGCTTCTTCCACTCCGCCATCAGGGTGGAGGTACAGGACCCTGAAGACACACACTCAATGATTCAAGAGCAGCTTCTTCCCCTCTGCCACCAGGGAGGAGGTACAGGAGCCTGAATACACACACTCAACGATTCAGGAACAGCTTCTTCCCCTCTGCCAGCAGGGAGGAGGTACAGGAGCCTGAAGACACACACTCAATGAATCAGGAACAGTTTCTTCCCCTCTGCCATCAGTGAGGAGGTACAGGAGCCTGAAGGCCCACACTCAACGATTCAGGAACAGCTTCTTCCCCTCTGCCATCAGGGAGGAGGTACAGGAGCCTGAAGACACACACTCAACGGTTCAGGAACAGCTTCTCCCCTCTGCCATCAGGGAGGGGAACAGGAGCCTGAAGACACACACTCAGCAATTCAGGAACAGCTTGTTCCCCTCTGCCATCAGGGAGGGGGTACAGAAGCCTGAAGACACACACTCAACGATTCAGTAACAGCTTCTTCCCCTCCGTCATCAGAGAGAAGGTACAGGAGCCTGAAGACACACACTCAACGATTCAGGAAGAGCTTCTTCCCCTCCGCCATCATAGAGAAGGTACAGGAGCCTGAAGTCACACACTCAGCGATTCAGGAACAGCTTCTTCCCTCTGCCATCAGGGAGGAGGTACAGGAGCGTGAAGGCCCACACTCAGCGATTCAGGAACGGCTTCTTCCCGTCTTCCATCCGGAGGAGGTACAGGAGCCTGAAGACTCACACTCAGCGATTCAGGAACAGCTTCTTCCTCTCTGCCATCAGGAAGGAGGTACAGTGGCCTGAAGACACACACTCAACGATTCAGGAAGAGCTTCTTCCCTTCCGCCATCAGAGAGAAGGTACAGGAGCCTGAAGTCACACACTCAGCGATTCAGGAACAGCTTCTTCCCCTCTGCCATCAGGGAGGAGGTACAGGAGCGTGAAGGCCCACACTCAGCGATTCAGGAACAGCTTCTTCCCCACTGCCATCAGGGAGGAGGTACAGTGGCCTGAAGACACACACTCAACGATTCAGGAACAGCTTCTTCCCCTCTGCCATCATGGAAGGGGTCCTGGGGCCTGAAGACACACATTCAGCGATTCAGGAAAAGCTTCTTCCCCTCTGCCATCAGGGAGGAGGTACAGTGGCCTGAAGACACACACTCAATGATTCAGGAACAGCTTCTTCCCCTCTGCCATCATGGAAGGGGTCCTGGGGCCTGAAGACACACATTCAGCGATTCTGGAACAGCTTCTTCCCCTCTGCCATCAGGGAGGAGGTACAGGAGCCTGAAGACACACCCTTGACAATTCAGGAACAGCTTCTCCCCCTCAGCCATCAGGGAGGAGGTACAGGAGCCTGAAGACACACACTCAATGATTCAGGAACAGCTTCTTCCCCTCTGCCATCATGGAAGGGGTCCTGGGGCCTGAAGACACACATTCAGCGATTCAGGAACAGCTTCTTCCCCTCTGCCATCAGGGAGGAGGTACAGGAGCCTGAAGACACACCCTTGACGATTCAGGAACAGCTTCTTCCCCTCTGCCATCAGGGAGGAGGTACAATAGCTTGAAGACACACCCTTGACAATTCAGGAACAGCTTCTCCCCCTCAGCCATCAGGGAGGAGGTTAAGGAGCCTGAAGGCCCACACTCAACGATTCAGGAACAGCTTCTTCTCCTCTGCCATCAGGGAGGAGGTACAGAGGGCTGAAGACAACACTCAATGATTCCGGAACAGCTTTTTCCCCTCTGCCATCAGGGAGGGGGACCTGCGGCCTGAAGACACACATTCAGCGATTCAAGAACAGCTTCTTCCCCTCTGCCATCGTGGAGGAGGTACAGGAGCCTGAAGACACACACTTGATGTTTAAGGAACAACTTCTTCCCCTCTGCCATCAGGGAGGAGTTACAGGAGCCTGAAGACACACACTCAACCATTCAGGAACAGCTTCTTCCCCTCTGCCATCAGGGAGGAGTTACAGGAGCCTGAAGACACACACTCAACGATTCAGGAACAGCCTCTTCCCCTCTGCCATCAGGGAGGGGGTACAGGAGCCTGAAGAGACACACTCAACAGTTCAGGAACAGCTTCTTCCCCTCTGCCATCAGCGAGGGGGCACAGGAGCCTGAAGACTCACACTCAGCGATTCAGGGACAGCTTCTTCCCCTCTGCCATCAGGGAGGAGGTACAGGAGCCTGATGGCCCACACTGAACGATTCAGGAACAGCCTTTACCCCTCTGCCATCAGGGAGGGGTTCCAGGAGCCTGAATACACACACGGAGCGATTCAGAAACAGCTTCTTCCCCTCTGCCACCAGGGAGGAGGTATAGGAGCCTGAAGACTCACACTCAGCGATTCAGGAACAGCTTCTTCCCCTCAGCCATCAGTGAGGAGGTACAGGAGCCTGAAGACACACACTCAGCGATTGAGGAACAGCTTCTTCCCCTCTGCCATCAGGGAGGAGGTACAGTGGCCTGAAGACACACACTCAACGATTCAGGAAGAGCTTCTTCCCCTCCGCCATCAGAGAGAAGGTACAGGAGCCTGAAGACACACCCTTGACGATTCAGGAACAGCTTCTCCCCCTCTACCATCAGGGAGGAGGTACAGGAGCTTGAAGACACACCCTTGACAATTCAGGAACAGCTTCTCCCCCTCAGCCATCAGGGAGGAGGTTAAGGAGCCTGAAGGCCCACACTCAACGATTCAGGAACAGCTTCTTCTCCTCTGCCATCAGGGAGGAGGTACAGAGGGCTGAAGACAACACTCAATGATTCCGGAACAGCTTTTTCCCCTCTGCCATCAGGGAGGGGGACCTGCGGCCTGAAGACACACATTCAGCGATTCAAGAACAGCTTCTTCCCCTCTGCCATCGTGGAGGAGGTACAGGAGCCTGAAGACACACACTCAACGATTCAGGAACAGCTTCTTCACCTCTGCCATTAGGGATGGGGTACAGGTGGCTGAAGACACACTGCGCGATTCAGGAACAGCTTCTTCCCCTCTGCCATCAGGGAGGAGTTACAGGAGCCTGAAGACACACACTCAACGATTCAGGAACAGCTTCTTCCGCTCTGCCATCAGGGAGGAGTTACAGGAGCCTGAAGACACACACTCAACCATTCAGGAACAGCTTCTTCCCCTCTGCCATCAGGGAGGAGTTACAGGAGCCTGAAGACACACACTCAACGATTCAGGAACAGCCTCTTCCCCTCTGCCATCAGGGAGGGGGTACAGGAGCCTGAAGAGACACACTCAACAGTTCAGGAACAGCTTCTTCCCCTCTGCCATCAGCGAGGGGGCACAGGAGCCTGAAGACTCACACTCAGCGATTCAGGGACAGCTTCTTCCCCTCTGCCATCAGGGAGGAGGTACAGGAGCCTGATGGCCCACACTGAATGATTCAGGAACAGCCTTTACCCCTCTGCCATCAGGGAGGGGTTCCAGGAGCCTGAATACACACACGGAGCGATTCAGAAACAGCATCTTCCCCTCTGCCACCAGGGAGGAGGTATAGGAGCCTGAAGACTCACACTCAGCGATTCAGGAACAGCTTCTTCCCCTCAGCCATCAGTGAGGAGGTACAGGAGCCTGAAGACACACACTCAGCGATTGAGGAACAGCTTCTTCCCCTCTGCCATCAGGGAGGAGGTACAGTGGCCTGAAGACACACACTCAACGATTCAGGAAGAGCTTCTTCCCCTCCGCCATCAGAGAGAAGGTACAGGAGCCTGAAGTCACACACTCAGCGATTCAGGAACAGCTTCTTCCCCTCTGCCATCAGGGAGGAGGTACAGGAGCGTGAAGGCCCACACTCAGCGATTCAGGAACAGCTTCTTCCCCTCTGCCATCAG
Organism: Hypanus sabinus; assembly: GCF_030144855.1. NCBI lineage: Eukaryota > Metazoa > Chordata > Chondrichthyes > Myliobatiformes > Dasyatidae > Hypanus > Hypanus sabinus. The sequence goes on from NW_026781698.1 coordinate 116,072, forward strand.
GTAGGATGTACAGTGGCCTGAAGACACACACTCAACGATTCAGGAACAGCTTCTTCCCCTCTGCCATCAGGGAGGAGGTACAGGAGCCTGAAGACACACCCTTGACGATTCAGGAACAGCTTCTCCCCCTCTGCCATCAGGGAGGAGGTACAGGAGCCTGAAGAAACACACTCAATGATTCAGGAACAGCTTCTTCCCCTCTGCCATCATTGAAGGGGTCCTGGGGCCTGAAGACTCACATTCAGCGATTCCGGAACAGCTTCTTCCCCTCTGCCATCAGGGAGGAGGTACAGGAGCCTGAAGACACACCCTTGACGATTCAGGAACAGCTTCTCCCCCTCTGCCATCAGGGAGGAGGTACAGGAGCTTGAAGACACACCCTTGACAATTCAGGAACAGCTTCTCCCCCTCAGCCATCAGGGAGGAGGTTAAGGAGCCTGAAGGCCCACACTCAACGATTCAGGAACAGCTTCTTCCCCTCTGCCATCAGGGAGGAGGTACAGGAGCCTGAAGACTCACATTCAGCATTTCAAGAACAGCTTCTTCCCCTCTGCCATCGGGGAGGAGGTACAGGAGCCTGAAGACACACACTTGATGTTTCAGGAACAACTTCTTCCCCTCTGCCATCAGGGAGGAGGTACAGGAGCCTGAAGACACACACTCAACGATTCAGGAACAGCTTCTTCACCTCTGCCATTAGGGATGGGGTACAGGTGGCTGAAGACACACTGCGCGATTCAGGAACAGCTTCTTCCCCTCTGCCATCAGGGAGGAGGTACAGGAGCCTGAAGACACACACTCAATGATTCAGGAACAGCTTCTTCCCCTCTGCAATCAGGGAGGAGTTACAGGAGCCTGAAGACACACACTCAACGATTCAGGAACACCTTCTTCCCCTCTGCCATCAGGGAGGAGTTACAGGAGCCTGAAGACACACACTGAGCGATTCAGGAACAGCTTCTTCCCCTCTGCCATCAGGGAGGAGGAACAGGAGCCTGAAGACTCACACTCAGCGATTCAGGAACAGCTTCTTCCCCTCAGCCATCAGGGAGGAGGTACAGGAGCCTGAAGACACACACTCACTGATTCAGGAACACCTTCTTCCCCTCTGCCATCAGGGAGGAGGTACAGGAGCCTGAAGACACACACTCGACGATTCAGGAACAGCTTCTTCCCCTCTGCCATCATGGAAGGGGTCCTGCGGCCTGAAGACTCACATTCAGCGTTTCAAGAACAGCTTCTTCCCCTCTGCCATCGGGGAGGAGGTACAGGAGCCTGAAGACACACACTTGATGTTTCAAGAACAACTTCTTCCCCTCTGCCATCAGGGAGGAGTTACAGGAGCCTGAAGACACACACTCAACGATTCAGGAACAGCTTCTTCCCCTCTGCCATCAGGGAGGAGGTACAGGAGCCTGAAGACTCACCCTTGACAATTCAGGAACAGCTTCTCCCCCTCAGCCATCAGGGAGGAGGTACAGGAGCTTGAAGACACACCCTTGACGATTCAGGAACAGCTTCTTCCCCTCTGCCATCAGGGAGGAGGTTAAGGAGCCTGAAGGCCCACACTCAACGATTCAGGAACAGCTTCTTCCCCTCTGCCATCAGGGAGGGGGACTTGCGGCCTGAAGTCTCACATTCAGCGTTTCAAGAACAGCTTCTTCCCCTCTGCCATCGGGGAGGAGGTACAGGAGCCTGAAGACACACACTTGATGTTTCAGGAACAACTTCTTCCCCTCTGCCATCAGGGAGGAGTTACAGGAGCCTGAAGACACACACTCAACGATTCAGAAATAGCTTCTTCACCTCTGCCATTAGGGATGGGGTACAGGTGGCTGAAGACACACTGCGCGATTCAGGAACAGCTTCTTCCCCTCTGCCATCAGGGAGGAGGTACAGGAGCCTGAAGACTCACACTCAATGATTCAGGAACAGCTTCTTCCCCTCTGCAATCAGGGAGGAGTTACAGGAGCCTGAAGACACACACTCAACGATTCAGGAACACCTTCTTCCCCTCTGCCATCAGGGAGGAGTTACAGGAGCCTGAAGACACACACTGAGCGATTCAGGAACAGCTTCTTCCCCTCTGCCATCAGGGAGGAGGTACAGGAGCCTGAAGACTCACACTCAGCGATTCAGGAACAGCTTCTTCCCCTCAGCCATCAGGGAGGTGGTACAGGAGCCTGAAGACACACACTCACTGATTCAGGAACACCTTCTTCCCCTCTGCCATCAGGGAGGAGGTACAGGAGCCTGAAGACACACACTCGACGATTCAGGAACAGCCTCTTCCCCTCTTCCATTAGGGATGGGGTACAGGTGGCTGAAGACACACTGCACGATTCAGGAACAGCTTCTTCCCCTCTGCCATCAGGGAGGAGGTACAGGAGCCTGAAGACACACACTCAATGATTCAGGAACAGCTTCTTCCCCTCTGCAATCAGGGAGGAGTTACAGGAGCCTGAAGACACACACTCAACGATTCAGGAACACCTTCTTCCCCTCTGCCATCAGGGAGGAGTTACAGGAGCCTGAAGACACACACTGAGCGATTCAGGAACAGCTTCTTCCCCTCTGCCATCAGGGAGGAGGAACAGGAGCCTGAAGACTCACACTCAGCGATTCAGGAACAGCTTCTTCCCCTCAGCCATCAGGGAGGAGGTACAGGAGCCTGAAGACACACACTCACTGATTCAGGAACACCTTCTTCCCCTCTGCCATCAGGGAGGAGGTACAGGAGCCTGAAGACACACACTCGACGATTCAGGAACAGCTTCTTCCCCTCTGCCATCATGGAAGGGGTCCTGCGGCCTGAAGACTCACATTCAGCGTTTCAAGAACAGCTTCTTCCCCTCTGCCATCGGGGAGGAGGTACAGGAGCCTGAAGACACACACTTGATGTTTCAAGAACAACTTCTTCCCCTCTGCCATCAGGGAGGAGTTACAGGAGCCTGAAGACACACACTCAACGATTCAGGAACAGCTTCTTCACCTCTGCCATTAGGGATGGGGTACAGGTGGCTGAAGACACACTGCGCGATTCAGGAACAGCTTCTTCCCCTCTGCCATCAGGGAGGAGTTACAGGAGCCTGAAGACACACACTCAACGATTCAGGAACAGCTTCTTCCCCTCTGCCATCAGGGAGGAGTTACAGGAGCCTGAAGACACACACTCAACCATTCAGGAACAGCTTCTTCCCCTCTGCCATCAGGGAGGAGTTACAGGAGCCTGAAGACACACACTCAACGATTCAGGAACAGCCTCTTCCCCTCTGCCATCAGGGAGGGGGTACAGGAGCCTGAAGAGACACACTCAACAGTTCAGGAACAGCTTCTTCCCCTCTGCCATCAGCGAGGGGGCACAGGAGCCTGAAGACTCACACTCAGCGATTCAGGGACAGCTTCTTCCCCTCTGCCATCAGGGAGGAGGTACAGGAGCCTGATGGCCCACACTGAACGATTCAGGAACAGCCTTTACCCCTCTGCCATCAGGGAGGGGTTCCAGGAGCCTGAATACACACACGGAGCGATTCAGAAACAGCTTCTTCCCCTCTGCCACCAGGGAGGAGGTATAGGAGCCTGAAGACTCACACTCAGCGATTCAGGAACAGCTTCTTCCCCTCAGCCATCAGTGAGGAGGTACAGGAGCCTGAAGACACACACTCAGCGATTGAGGAACAGCTTCTTCCCCTCTGCCATCAGGGAGGAGGTACAGTGGCCTGAAGACACACACTCAACGATTCAGGAAGAGCTTCTTCCCCTCCGCCATCAGAGAGAAGGTACAGGAGCCTGAAGACACACCCTTGACGATTCAGGAACAGCTTCTCCCCCTCTACCATCAGGGAGGAGGTACAGGAGCTTGAAGACACACCCTTGACAATTCAGGAACAGCTTCTCCCCCTCAGCCATCAGGGAGGAGGTTAAGGAGCCTGAAGGCCCACACTCAACGATTCAGGAACAGCTTCTTCTCCTCTGCCATCAGGGAGGAGGTACAGAGGGCTGAAGACAACACTCAATGATTCCGGAACAGCTTTTTCCCCTCTGCCATCAGGGAGGGGGACCTGCGGCCTGAAGACACACATTCAGCGATTCAAGAACAGCTTCTTCCCCTCTGCCATCGTGGAGGAGGTACAGGAGCCTGAAGACACACACTCAACGATTCAGGAACAGCTTCTTCACCTCTGCCATTAGGGATGGGGTACAGGTGGCTGAAGACACACTGCGCGATTCAGGAACAGCTTCTTCCCCTCTGCCATCAGGGAGGAGTTACAGGAGCCTGAAGACACACACTCAACGATTCAGGAACAGCTTCTTCCGCTCTGCCATCAGGGAGGAGTTACAGGAGCCTGAAGACACACACTCAACCATTCAGGAACAGCTTCTTCCCCTCTGCCATCAGGGAGGAGTTACAGGAGCCTGAAGACACACACTCAACGATTCAGGAACAGCCTCTTCCCCTCTGCCATCAGGGAGGGGGTACAGGAGCCTGAAGAGACACACTCAACAGTTCAGGAACAGCTTCTTCCCCTCTGCCATCAGCGAGGGGGCACAGGAGCCTGAAGACTCACACTCAGCGATTCAGGGACAGCTTCTTCCCCTCTGCCATCAGGGAGGAGGTACAGGAGCCTGATGGCCCACACTGAATGATTCAGGAACAGCCTTTACCCCTCTGCCATCAGGGAGGGGTTCCAGGAGCCTGAATACACACACGGAGCGATTCAGAAACAGCATCTTCCCCTCTGCCACCAGGGAGGAGGTATAGGAGCCTGAAGACTCACACTCAGCGATTCAGGAACAGCTTCTTCCCCTCAGCCATCAGTGAGGAGGTACAGGAGCCTGAAGACACACACTCAGCGATTGAGGAACAGCTTCTTCCCCTCTGCCATCAGGGAGGAGGTACAGTGGCCTGAAGACACACACTCAACGATTCAGGAAGAGCTTCTTCCCCTCCGCCATCAGAGAGAAGGTACAGGAGCCTGAAGTCACACACTCAGCGATTCAGGAACAGCTTCTTCCCCTCTGCCATCAGGGAGGAGGTACAGGAGCGTGAAGGCCCACACTCAGCGATTCAGGAACAGCTTCTTCCCCTCTGCCATCAGGTAGGATGTACAGTGGCCTGAAGACACACACTCAACGATTCAGGAACAGCTTCTTCCCCTCTGCCATCAGGGAGGAGGTACAGGAGCCTGAAGACACACCCTTGACGATTCAGGAACAGCTTCTCCCCCTCTGCCATCAGGGAGGAGGTACAGGAGCCTGAAGAAACACACTCAATGATTCAGGAACAGCTTCTTCCCCTCTGCCATCATTGAAGGGGTCCTGGGGCCTGAAGACTCACATTCAGCGATTCCGGAACAGCTTCTTCCCCTCTGCCATCAGGGAGGAGGTACAGGAGCCTGAAGACACACCCTTGACGATTCAGGAACAGCTTCTCCCCCTCTGCCATCAGGGAGGAGGTACAGGAGCTTGAAGACACACCCTTGACAATTCAGGAACAGCTTCTCCCCCTCAGCCATCAGGGAGGAGGTTAAGGAGCCTGAAGGCCCACACTCAACGATTCAGGAACAGCTTCTTCCCCTCTGCCATCAGGGAGGAGGTACAGGAGCCTGAAGACTCACATTCAGCATTTCAAGAACAGCTTCTTCCCCTCTGCCATCGGGGAGGAGGTACAGGAGCCTGAAGACACACACTTGATGTTTCAGGAACAACTTCTTCCCCTCTGCCATCAGGGAGGAGGTACAGGAGCCTGAAGACACACACTCAACGATTCAGGAACAGCTTCTTCACCTCTGCCATTAGGGATGGGGTACAGGTGGCTGAAGACACACTGCGCGATTCAGGAACAGCTTCTTCCCCTCTGCCATCAGGGAGGAGGTACAGGAGCCTGAAGACACACACTCACTGATTCAGGAACACCTTCTTCCCCTCTGCCATCAGGGAGGAGGTACAGGAGCCTGAAGACACACACTCGACGATTCAGGAACAGCTTCTTCCCCTCTGCCATCATGGAAGGGGTCCTGCGGCCTGAAGACTCACATTCAGCGTTTCAAGAACAGCTTCTTCCCCTCTGCCATCGGGGAGGAGGTACAGGAGCCTGAAGACACACACTTGATGTTTCAAGAACAACTTCTTCCCCTCTGCCATCAGGGAGGAGTTACAGGAGCCTGAAGACACACACTCAACGATTCAGGAACAGCTTCTTCCCCTCTGCCATCAGGGAGGAGGTACAGGAGCCTGAAGACTCACCCTTGACAATTCAGGAACAGCTTCTCCCCCTCAGCCATCAGGGAGGAGGTACAGGAGCTTGAAGACACACCCTTGACGATTCAGGAACAGCTTCTTCCCCTCTGCCATCAGGGAGGAGGTTAAGGAGCCTGAAGGCCCACACTCAACGATTCAGGAACAGCTTCTTCCCCTCTGCCATCAGGGAGGGGGACTTGCGGCCTGAAGTCTCACATTCAGCGTTTCAAGAACAGCTTCTTCCCCTCTGCCATCGGGGAGGAGGTACAGGAGCCTGAAGACACACACTTGATGTTTCAGGAACAACTTCTTCCCCTCTGCCATCAGGGAGGAGTTACAGGAGCCTGAAGACACACACTCAACGATTCAGAAATAGCTTCTTCACCTCTGCCATTAGGGATGGGGTACAGGTGGCTGAAGACACACTGCGCGATTCAGGAACAGCTTCTTCCCCTCTGCCATCAGGGAGGAGGTACAGGAGCCTGAAGACTCACACTCAATGATTCAGGAACAGCTTCTTCCCCTCTGCAATCAGGGAGGAGTTACAGGAGCCTGAAGACACACACTCAACGATTCAGGAACACCTTCTTCCCCTCTGCCATCAGGGAGGAGTTACAGGAGCCTGAAGACACACACTGAGCGATTCAGGAACAGCTTCTTCCCCTCTGCCATCAGGGAGGAGGTACAGGAGCCTGAAGACTCACACTCAGCGATTCAGGAACAGCTTCTTCCCCTCAGCCATCAGGGAGGTGGTACAGGAGCCTGAAGACACACACTCACTGATTCAGGAACACCTTCTTCCCCTCTGCCATCAGGGAGGAGGTACAGGAGCCTGAAGACACACACTCGACGATTCAGGAACAGCCTCTTCCCCTCTTCCATTAGGGATGGGGTACAGGTGGCTGAAGACACACTGCACGATTCAGGAACAGCTTCTTCCCCTCTGCCATCAGGGAGGAGGTACAGGAGCCTGAAGACACACACTCAATGATTCAGGAACAGCTTCTTCCCCTCTGCAATCAGGGAGGAGTTACAGGAGCCTGAAGACACACACTCAACGATTCAGGAACACCTTCTTCCCCTCTGCCATCAGGGAGGAGTTACAGGAGCCTGAAGACACACACTGAGCGATTCAGGAACAGCTTCTTCCCCTCTGCCATCAGGGAGGAGGAACAGGAGCCTGAAGACTCACACTCAGCGATTCAGGAACAGCTTCTTCCCCTCAGCCATCAGGGAGGAGGTACAGGAGCCTGAAGACACACACTCACTGATTCAGGAACACCTTCTTCCCCTCTGCCATCAGGGAGGAGGTACAGGAGCCTGAAGACACACACTCGACGATTCAGGAACAGCTTCTTCCCCTCTGCCATCATGGAAGGGGTCCTGCGGCCTGAAGACTCACATTCAGCGTTTCAAGAACAGCTTCTTCCCCTCTGCCATCGGGGAGGAGGTACAGGAGCCTGAAGACACACACTTGATGTTTCAAGAACAACTTCTTCCCCTCTGCCATCAGGGAGGAGTTACAGGAGCCTGAAGACACACACTCAACGATTCAGGAACAGCTTCTTCCCCTCTGCCATCAGGGAGGAGGTACAGGAGCCTGAAGACTCACCCTTGACAATTCAGGAACAGCTTCTCCCCCTCAGCCATCAGGGAGGAGGTACAGGAGCTTGAAGACACACCCTTGACGATTCAGGAACAGCTTCTTCCCCTCTGCCATCAGGGAGGAGGTTAAGGAGCCTGAAGGCCCACACTCAACGATTCAGGAACAGCTTCTTCCCCTCTGCCATCAGGGAGGGGGACTTGCGGCCTGAAGTCTCACATTCAGCGTTTCAAGAACAGCTTCTTCCCCTCTGCCATCGGGGAGGAGGTACAGGAGCCTGAAGACACACACTTGATGTTTCAGGAACAACTTCTTCCCCTCTGCCATCAGGGAGGAGTTACAGGAGCCTGAAGACACACACTCAACGATTCAGAAATAGCTTCTTCACCTCTGCCATTAGGGATGGGGTACAGGTGGCTGAAGACACACTGCGCGATTCAGGAACAGCTTCTTCCCCTCTGCCATCAGGGAGGAGGTACAGGAGCCTGAAGACTCACACTCAATGATTCAGGAACAGCTTCTTCCCCTCTGCAATCAGGGAGGAGTTACAGGAGCCTGAAGACACACACTCAACGATTCAGGAACACCTTCTTCCCCTCTGCCATCAGGGAGGAGTTACAGGAGCCTGAAGACACACACTGAGCGATTCAGGAACAGCTTCTTCCCCTCTGCCATCAGGGAGGAGGTACAGGAGCCTGAAGACTCACACTCAGCGATTCAGGAACAGCTTCTTCCCCTCAGCCATCAGGGAGGTGGTACAGGAGCCTGAAGACACACACTCACTGATTCAGGAACACCTTCTTCCCCTCTGCCATCAGGGAGGAGGTACAGGAGCCTGAAGACACACACTCGACGATTCAGGAACAGCCTCTTCCCCTCTTCCATCAGGGAGGGGGTACAGGAGCCTGAAGAGACACACTCAATGGTTCAGGAACACCTTCTCCCCTCTGCCATCAGGGAGGGGGAACAGGAGCCTGAAGACACACACTCAACGGTTCAGGAACAGCTTCTTCCCCTCTGCCATCAGCGAGGGGGCACAGGAGCCTGAAGACTCACACTCAGCGATTCAGAGACAGCTTCTTCCCCTCTGCCAAGAGGGTGGAGGTACAGGAGACTGAAGGCACACACTGAACGATTCAGGAACAGCCTTTACCCCTCTGCCATCAGTGAGGGGTTCCAGGAGCCTGAAGACACACACTGAGCGATTCAGAAACAGCTTCTTCCCCTCAGCCACCAGGGAGGAGGTACAGGAGCCTGAAGACTCACACTCAGCGATTCAGGAACAGCTTCTTCCCCTCAGCCATCAGGGAGGAGGTACAGCAGCCTGAAGACACACACTCACCGATTCAGGAACACCTTCTTCCCCTCTGCCATCAGGGAGGAGGTACAGGAGCCTGAAGGCCCACACTCTGCGATTCAGGAACAGCTTCTTCCCCTCTGCCATCAGGGAGGAGGTACAGGAGCCTGAAGACACACACTCAGCAATTCAGGAACTGCTTCTTCCACTCCGCCATCAGGGTGGAGGTACAGGAGCCTGAAGACACACACTCAATGATTCAAGAGCAGCTTCTTCCCCTCTGCCATCAGGGAGTAGGTACAGGAGCCTGAAAGCCCACACTGAACGATTCAGGAAAAGCCTTTACCCCTCTGCCATCAGGGAGGGGTTCCAGGACCCTGAAGACTCACACTGAGCGATTCATGAACAGCTTCTTCCCCTCTGCCACCAGGGAGGAGGTACAGGAGCCTGAAGACACACCCTTGACAATTCAGGAACAACTTCTCCCCCTCAGCCATCAGGGAGGAGGTACAGGAGCCTGAAGACACACACTCAATGATTCAGGAACAGCTTCATCCACTCTGCCATCAGGGATGGGGTACAGGTGCCTGAACACACACTCAGCAATTCAGGAACAGCTTCTTCCCCCTGCCATCAGCTAGGGGGTACAGGAGCCTGAAGATACACACTGTGCAATTCAGGAACAGCTTCTTCCCCTCTGCCATCAGGGAGGGGGTACTGGAGCCTGAAGGCCCACACTCAACAATTCAGGAACAGCCACGTCGCCTCTGCCATCAGGGAGGGGGTACAGGAGCCTGAAGACACACACTCAGTAATTCAGGAACAGCTTCTTCCTCTCTGCCATCAGGGTGGAGGTACAGGAGCCTGAAGACACACACTCAATGATTCAACAGCAGCTTCTTCCCCTCTGCCATCAGAGAGGAGGTACAGGAGCCTGAAGGCCCACACTGAACGATTCAGGAACCCCCTTTAACCCTCTGCCATCAGTGAGGGGTTCCAGGACCCTGAAGACACACACTGAGCGATTCAGGAACAGCTTCTTCCTCTCTGCCATCAGGGAGGGGGTACAGGAGCCTGAAGACACACACTCAGTAATTCAGGAACAGCTTCTTCCTCTCTGCCATCAGGGTGGAGGTACAGGAGCCTGAAGGCCCACACTCAATGATTCAGGAACAGCTTCTTCCCCTCTGCCATCAGCGAGGAGGAACAGGAGCCTGAAGGCCCACACTCGACAATTCAGGAACAGCTACTTCCCCTCTGCCATAAGGGAGGAGGTACAGGAGCCTGAAGACACACACTCAGTAATTCAGGAACAGCTTCTTCCTCTCTGCCATCAGGGTGGAGGTACAGGAGCCTGAAGACACACACTCAATGATTCAAGAGCAGCTTCTTCCCCTCTGCCATCAGAGAGGAGGTACAGGAGCCTGAAGGCCCACACTGAACGATTCAGGAACCCCCTTTAACCCTCTGCCATCAGTGAGGGGTTCCAGGACCCTGAAGACACACACTGAGCGATTCAGGAACAGCTTCTTCCCCTCTGCCACGAGGGAGGAGGTACAGGAGCCTGAATACACACACTCAACGAATCAGGAACAGCTTCTTCCCCTCTGCCATCAGTGAGGAGATACAGGAGCCTGAAGACACACACTCAATGATTCAGGAACAGCTTCTTCCCCCTGCCATCAGCTGGGGGGTTCAGGAGCCTGAAGATACACACTGTGCGATTCAGGAACAGCTTCTTCCCCTCTGCCATCAGGGAGGGGGTACTGGAGCCTGAAGGCCCACACTCAACAATTCAGGAACAGCATCTTCGCCTCTGCCATCAGGGAGGGGGTACAGGAGCCTGAAGACAAACACTCAGCAATTCAGGGACAGCTTCTTCCCGTCTGCCATCAGGGAGTGGGTACAGGAGCCTGAAGGCCCACACTCAATGATTCAGTAACAGCTTCTTCCCCTCTGCCATCAGGGAGGAGGTACAGGAGCCTGAAGGCCCACACTCAATGATTCAGTAACAGCTTCTTCCCCTCTGCCATCAGGGAGGAGGTACAGGAGCCTGAAGGCCCACACTCAATGATTCAAGAGCAGCTTCTTCCCCTCTGCCATCAGAGAGGAGGTACAGGAGCCTGAAGGCCCACACTGAACGATTCAGGAACCCCCTTTAACCCTCTGCCATCAGTGAGGGGTTCCAGGACCCTGAAGACACACACTGAGCGATTCAGGAACAGCTTCTTCCCCTCTGCCACGAGGGAGGAGGTACAGGAGCCTGAATACACACACTCAACGATTCAGGAACAGCTTCTTCCCCTCTGCCATCAGGGAGGAAGTTAAGGAGCCTGAAGGCCCACACTCAACGATTCAGGAACAGCTTCTTCCCCTCTGCCATCAGGGAGGGGGACTTGCGGCCTGAAGTCTCACATTCAGCGTTTCAAGAACAGCTTCTTCCCCTCTGCCATCGGGGAGGAGGTACAGGAGCCTGAAGACACACACTTGATGTTTCAGGAACAACTTCTTCCCCTCTGCCATCAGGGAGGAGTTACAGGAGCCTGAAGACACACACTCAACGATTCAGAAATAGCTTCTTCACCTCTGCCATTAGGGATGGGGTACAGGTGGCTGAAGACACACTGCGCGATTCAGGAACAGCTTCTTCCCCTCTGCCATCAGGGAGGAGGTACAGGAGCCTGAAGACTCACACTCAATGATTCAGGAACAGCTTCTTCCCCTCTGCAATCAGGGAGGAGTTACAGGAGCCTGAAGACACACACTCAACGATTCAGGAACACCTTCTTCCCCTCTGCCATCAGGGAGGAGTTACAGGAGCCTGAAGACACACACTGAGCGATTCAGGAACAGCTTCTTCCCCTCTGCCATCAGGGAGGAGGTACAGGAGCCTGAAGACTCACACTCAGCGATTCAGGAACAGCTTCTTCCCCTCAGCCACCAGGGAGGAGGTACAGGAGCCTGAAGACTCACACTCACTGATTCAGGAACACCTTCTTCCCCTCTGCCATCAGGGAGGAGGTACAGCAGCCTGAAGACACACACTCACCGATTCAGGAACACCTTCTTCCCCTCTGCCATCAGGGAGGAGGTACAGGAGCCTGAAGGCCCACACTCTGCGATTCAGGAACAGCTTCTTCCCCTCTCCCATCAGGGAGGAGGTACAGGAGCCTGAAGACACACACTCAGCAATTCAGGAACTGCTTCTTCCACTCCGCCATCAGGGTGGAGGTACAGGAGCCTGAAGACACACACTCAATGATTCAAGAGCAGCTTCTTCCCCTCTGCCATCAGGGAGTAGGTACAGGAGCCTGAAAGCCCACACTGAACGATTCAGGAAAAGCCTTTACCCCTCTGCCATCAGGGAGGGGTTCCAGGACCCTGAAGACTCACACTGAGCGATTCATGAACAGCTTCTTCCCCTCTGCCACCAGGGAGGAGGTACAGGAGCCTGAAGACACACCCTTGACAATTCAGGAACAACTTCTCCCCCTCAGCCATCAGGGAGGAGGTACAGGAGCCTGAAGACACACACTCAATGATTCAGGAACAGCTTCTTCCACTCTGCCATCAGGGATGGGGTACAGGTGCCTGAACACACACTCAGCAATTCAGGAACAGCTTCTTCCCCCTGCCATCAGCTAGGGGGAACAGGAGCCTGAAGATACACACTGTGCAATTTAGGAACAGCTTCTTCCCCTCTGCCATCAGGGAGGGGGTACTGGAGCCTGAAGGCCCACACTCAACAATTCAGGAACAGCCACGTCGCCTCTGCCATCAGGGAGGGGGTACAGGAGCCTGAAGACACACACTCAGTAATTCAGGAACAGCTTCTTCCTCTCTGCCATCAGGGTGGAGGTACAGGAGCCTGAAGACACACACTCAATGATTCAACAGCAGCTTCTTCCCCTCTGCCATCAGAGAGGAGGTACAGGAGCCTGAAGGCCCACACTGAACGATTCAGGAACCCCCTTTAACCCTCTGCCATCAGTGAGGGGTTCCAGGACCCTGAAGACACACACTGAGCGATTCAGGAACAGCTTCTTCCTCTCTGCCATCAGGGAGGGGGTACAGGAGCCTGAAGACACACACTCAGTAATTCAGGAACAGCTTCTTCCTCTCTGCCATCAGGGTGGAGGTACAGGAGCCTGAAGGCCCACACTCAATGATTCAGGAACAGCTTCTTCCCCTCTGCCATCAGCGAGGAGGAACAGGAGCCTGAAGGCCCACACTCGACAATTCAGGAACAGCTACTTCCCCTCTGCCATAAGGGAGGAGGTACAGGAGCCTGAAGACACACACTCAGTAATTCAGGAACAGCTTCTTCCTCTCTGCCATCAGGGTGGAGGTACAGGAGCCTGAAGACACACACTCAATGATTCAAGAGCAGCTTCTTCCCCTCTGCCATCAGAGAGGAGGTACAGGAGCCTGAAGGCCCACACTGAACGATTCAGGAACCCCCTTTAACCCTCTGCCATCAGTGAGGGGTTCCAGGACCCTGAAGACACACACTGAGCGATTCAGGAACAGCTTCTTCCCCTCTGCCACGAGGGAGGAGGTACAGGAGCCTGAATACACACACTCAACGAATCAGGAACAGCTTCTTCCCCTCTGCCATCAGTGAGGAGATACAGGAGCCTGAAGACACACACTCAATGATTCAGGAACAGCTTCTTCCCCCTGCCATCAGCTGGGGGGTTCAGGAGCCTGAAGATACACACTGTGCGATTCAGGAACAGCTTCTTCCCCTCTGCCATCAGGGAGGGGGTACTGGAGCCTGAAGGCCCACACTCAACAATTCAGGAACAGCATCTTCGCCTCTGCCATCAGGGAGGGGGTACAGGAGCCTGAAGACAAACACTCAGCAATTCAGGGACAGCTTCTTCCCGTCTGCCATCAGGGAGTGGGTACAGGAGCCTGAAGGCCCACACTCAATGATTCAGTAACAGCTTCTTCCCCTCTGCCATCAGGGAGGAGGTACAGGAGCCTGAAGGCCCACACTCAATGATTCAGTAACAGCTTCTTCCCCTCTGCCATCAGGGAGGAGGTACAGGAGCCTGAAGGCCCACACTCTGCGATTCAGGAACAGCTTCTTCCCCTCTGCCATCAGGGAGGAGGAACAGGAGCCTGAAGGCCCACACTCGACGATTCAGGAACAGCCTCTTCCCCTCTGCCATCAGGGAGGGGGAACAGGAGCCTGAAGACACACACTCAACGGTTCAGGAACAGCTTCTTCCCCTCTGCCATCAGCGAGGGGGCACAGGAGCCTGAAGACTCACCCTCAGCGATTCAGGGACAGCTTCTTCCCCTCTGCCAAGAGGGTGGAGGTACAGGAGACTGAAGGCCCACACTGAACGATTCAGAAACAGCCTTTACCCCTCTGCCATCTGGGAGGGGTTCCAGGAGCCTGAAGACACACACTGAGCGATTCAGAAACAGCTTCTTCCCCTCTGCCACAAGGGAGGAGGTACAGGAGCCTGAAGACTCACACTCAGCGATTCAGGAACAGCTTCTTCCCCTCAGCCATCAGGGAGGAGGTACAGGAGCCTGAAGACACACACTCACTGATTCAGGAACACCTTCTTCCCCTCTGCCATCAGGGAGGAGGTACAGGAGCCTGAAGACACACACTCAGCAATTCAGGAACAGCTTCTTCCACTCCGCCATCATGGTGGAGGTACAGGAGCCTGAAGACACACACTCAACGGTTCAGGAACACCTTCTCCCCTCTGCCATCAGGGAGGGGGAACAGGAGCCTGAAGACACACACTCAACGGTTCAGGAACAGCTTCTTCCCGTCTGCCATCAGCGAGGGGGCACAGGAGCCTGAAGACTCACACTCAGCGATTCAGGGTCAGCTTCTTCCCCTCTGCCAAGAGGATGGAGGTACAGGAGACTGAAGGCCCACACTGAACGATTCAGGAACAGCCTTTACCCCTCTGCCATCAGAGAGGGGTTCCAGGAGCCTGAAGACACACACTGAGCGATTCAGAAACAGCTTCTTCCCCTCTGCCACCAGGGAGGAGGTACAGGAGCCTGAAGACTCACACTCAGCGATTCAGGAACAGCTTCTTCCCCTCTGCCATCAGGGAGGTGGTACAGGAGCCTGAAGACACACACTCAGAGATTCAGGAACAGCTTCTTCCCCTCTGCCATCAGGGAGGATGTAGAGGAGCCTAAAGACACACACTCAGCGATTCAGGAACAGCTTCTTCCCCTCTGCCATCAGGGAGGATGTAGAGGAGCCTGAAGACACACACTCAACAATTCAGGAACAGCTTCTTCCCCTCTGCCATCAGGGAGGGGGTGCAGGACCCTGAAGGCACACACTCAACGATTCAGTAAAAGCTTCTTCCCCTCTGCCATCAGAGAGGAGCTACAGGAGCCTGAAGGCCCACACTCTGCGATTCAGGAACAGCTTCTTCCCCTCTGCCATCAGGGAGGAGGTACAGGAGCCTGAAGACACACACTCAGCAATTCAGGAACAGCTTCTTCCACTCCGCCATCAGGGAGGAGGTACAGGAGCCTGAAGACACACACTCAATGATTCAAGAGCAGCTTCTTCCCCTCTGCCATCAGGGAGGAGGTACAGGAGCCTTGAAGCCCACACTGAACGATTCAGGAAAAGCCTTTACCCCTCTGCCATCAGGGAGGGGTTCCAGGACCCTGAAGACAGACACTGAGCGATTCAGGAACAGCTTCTTCCCCTCTGCCATAAGGGAGGGTGTCAAGGAGCCTCAAGACACACACTCAATGATTCAGTAACAGCTTCTTCCCCTCTGCCATCAGGGTGGAGGTACAGGAGCCTGAAGACACACACTCAATGATTCAAGAGCAGCTTCTTCCCCTCTGCCATCAGAGAGGAGGTACAGGAGCCTGAAGGCCCACACTGAACGATTCAGGAACCCCCTTTAACCCTCTGCCATCAGTGAGGGGTTCCAGGACCCTGAAGACACACACTGAGCGATTCAGGAACAGCTTCTTCCTCTCTGCCATCAGGGAGGGGGTACAGGAGCCTGAAGACACACACTCTGTAATTCAGGAACAGCTTCTTCCTCTCTGCCATCAGGGTGGAGGTACAGGAGCCTGAAGGCCCACACTCAATGATTCAGGAACAGCTTCTTCCCCTCTGCCATCAGCGAGGAGGAACAGGAGCCTGAAGGCCCACACTCGACAATTCAGGAACAGCTACTTCCCCTCTGCCATAAGGGAGGAGGTACAGGAGCCTGAAGACACACACTCAGTAATTCAGGAACAGCTTCTTCCTCTCTGCCATCAGGGTGGAGGTACAGGAGCCTGAAGGCCCACACTGAACGATTCAGGAACCCCCTTTAACCCTCTGCCATCAGTGAGGGGTTCCAGGACCCTGAAGACACACACTGAGCGATTCAGGAACGGCTTCTTCCCCTCTGCCACGAGGGAGGAGGTACAGGAGCCTGAATACACACACTCAACGAATCAGGAACAGCTTCTTCCCCTCTGCCATCAGTGAGGAGGTACAGGAGCATGAAGACACACACTCAATGATTCAGGAACAGCTTCTTCCCCCTGCCATCAGCAGGGGGGTTCAGGAGCCTGAAGATACACACTGTGCGATTCAGGAACAGCTTCTTCCCCTCTGCCATCAGGGAGGGGGTACTGGAGCCTGAAGGCCCACACTCAACAATTCAGGAACAGCCTCTTCGCCTCTGCCATCAGGGAGGGGGTACAGGAGCCTGAAGACAAACACTCAGCGATTCAGGGACAGCTTCTTCCCGTCTGCCATCAGGGAGTGGGTACAGGAGCCTGAAGGCCCACACTCAATGATTCAGTAACAGCTTCTTCCCCTCTGCCATCAGGGAGGAGGTACAGGAGCCTGAAGGCCCACACTCAATGATTCAGTAACAGCTTCTTCCCCTCTGCCATCAGGGAGGAGGTACAGGAGCCTGAAGGCCCACACTCTGCGATTCAGGAACAGCTTCTTCCCCTCTGCCATCAGGGAGGTGGTACAGGAGCCTGAAGACACACACTCAGTGATTCAGGAACAGCTTCTTCCCCTCTGCCATCAGGGAGGATGTAGAGGAGCCTAAAGACACACACTCAACGGTTCAGGAACAGCTTCTTCCCCTCTGCCATCAGCGAGGGGGCACAGGAGCCTGAAGACTCACCCTCAGCGATTCAGGGACAGCTTCTTCCCCTCTGCCAAGAGGGTGGAGGTACAGGAGACTGAAGGCCCACACTGAACGATTCAGAAACAGCCTTTACCCCTCTGCCATCTGGGAGGGGTTCCAGGAGCCTGAAGACACACACTGAGCGATTCAGAAACAGCTTCTTCCCCTCTGCCACAAGGGAGGAGGTACAGGAGCCTGAAGACTCACACTCAGCGATTCAGGAACAGCTTCTTCCCCTCAGCCATCAGGGAGGAGGTACAGGAGCCTGAAGACACACACTCAACGGTTCAGGAACACCTTCTCCCCTCTGCCATCAGGGAGGGGGAACAGGAGCCTGAAGACACACACTCAACGGTTCAGGAACAGCTTCTTCCCGTCTGCCATCAGCGAGGGGGCACAGGAGCCTGAAGACTCACACTCAGCGATTCAGGGTCAGCTTCTTCCCCTCTGCCAAGAGGGTGGAGGTACAGGAGACTGAAGGCCCACACTGAACGATTCAGGAACAGCCTTTACCCCTCTGCCATCAGGGAGGGGTTCCAGGAGCCTGAAGACACACACTGAGCGATTCAGAAACAGCTTCTTCCCCTCTGCCACCAGGGAGGAGGTACAGGAGCCTGAAGACTCACACTCAGCGATTCAGGAACAGCTTCTTCCCCTCTGCCATCAGGGAGGTGGTACAGGAGCCTGAAGACACACACTCAGTGATTCAGGAACAGCTTCTTCCCCTCTGCCATCAGGGAGGGGGTGCAGGACCCTGAAGACGCACACACTCAACGATTCAGTAAAAGCTTCTTCCCCTCTGCCATCAGAGAGGAGCTACAGGAGCCTGAAGGCCCACACTCTGCGATTCAGGAACAGCTTCTTCCCCTCTGCCATCAGGGAGGAGGTACAGGAGCCTGAAGACACACACTCAGCAATTCAGGAACAGCTTCTTCCACTCCGCCATCAGGGTGGAGGTACAGGAGCCTGAAGACACACACTCAATGATTCAAGAGCAGCTTCTTCCCCTCTGCCATCAGGGAGGAGGTACAGGAGCCTTAAAGCCCACACTGAACGATTCAGGAAAAGCCTTTACCCCTCTGCCATCAGGGAGGGGTTCCAGGACCCTGAAGACAGACACTGAGCGATTCAGGAACAGCTTCTTCCCCTCTGCCATAAGGGAGGGTGTCAAGGAGCCTCAAGACACACACTCAATGATTCAGTAATAGCTTCTTCCCCTCTGCCATCAGGGAGGAGGTACAGGAGCCTGAAGACTCACACTCAGCGATTCAGGAACAGCTTCTTCCCCTCTGCCATCAGGGAGGTGGTACAGGAGCCTGAAGACACACACTCAGTGATTCAGGAACAGCTTCTTCCCCTCTGCCATCAGGGAGGATGTAGAGGAGCCTAAAGACACACACTCAACGATTCAGGAACAGCTTCTTCCCCTCTGCCATCAGGGAGGGGGTGCAGGACCCTGAAGACGCACACTCAACAATTCAGTAAAAGCTTCTTCCCCTCTGCCATCAGAGAGGAGCTACAGGAGCCTGAAGGCCCACACTCTGCGATTCAGGAACAGCTTCTTCCCCTCTGCCATCAGGGAGGAGGTACAGGAGCCTGAAGACACACACTCAACGATTCAGTAAAAGCTTCTTCCCCTCTGCCATCAGAGAGGAGCTACAGGAGCCTGAAGGCCCACACTCTGCGATTCAGGAACAGCTTCTTCCCCTCTGCCATCAGGGAGGAGGTACAGGAGCCTGAAGACACACACTCAGCAATTCAGGAACAGCTTCTTCCACTCCGCCATCCGGGTGGAGGTACAGGAGCCTGAAGACACACACTCAATGATTCAAGAGCAGCTTCTTCCCCTCTGCCATCAGGGAGGAGGTACAGGAGCCTTAAAGCCCACACTGAACGATTCAGGAAAAGCCTTTACCCCTCTGCCATCAGGGAGGGGTTCCAGGACCCTGAAGACAGACACTGAGCGATTCAGGAACAGCTTCTTCCCCTCTGCCATAAGGGAGGGTGTCAAGGAGCCTCAAGACACACACTCAATGATTCAGTAACAGCTTCTTCCCCTCTGCCATCAGGGAGGAGGTACAGGAGCCTGAAGACACACACTGAGCAATTCAGGAACAGCTTCTTCCTCTCTGCCATCAGGGTGGAGGTACAGGAGCCTGAAGACACACACTCAATGATTCAAGAGCAGCTTCTTCCCCTCTGCCATCAGAGAGGAGGTACAGGAGCCTGAAGGCCCACACTGAACGATTCAGGAACCCCCTTTAACCCTCTGCCAACAGTGAGGGGTTCCAGGACCCTGAAGACACACACTGAGCGATTCAGGAACAGCTTCTTCCCCTCTGCCATCAGTGAGGAGGTACAGGAGCCTGAAGGCCCACACTCGACGATTCAGGAACAGCTTCTTCCCCTCTGCCATCAGGGAGGGGGTACAGGAGCCTGAAGGCCCACACTCGACAATTCAGGAACAGCTACTTCCCCTCTGCCATAAGGGAGGGTGTCAAGGAGCCTCAAGACACACACTCAATGATTCAGGAACAGCTTCTTCCCCTCTGCCATCAGGGAGGGGGTACAGGAGCCTGAAGACAAACACTCAGCGATTCAGGGACAGCTTCTTCCCGTCTGCCATCAGGGAGTGGGTACAGGAGCCTGAAGGCCCACACTCAATGATTCAGGAACAGCTTCTTCCCCTCTGCCATCAGGGAGGAGTTACAGGAGCCTGAAGACACACACTCAGCAATTCAGGAACTGCTTCTTCCACTCCGCCATCAGGGTGGAGGTACAGGAGCCTGAAGACACACACTCAATGATTCAGGAACAGCTTCTTCCCCCTGCCATCAGCTGGGGGGGTCAGGAGCCTGAAGATACACACTGTGCGATTCAGGAACAGCTTCTTCCCCTCTGCCATCAGGGAGCGGGTACTGGAGCCTGAAGACACACACTTGATGTTTCTGGAACAGCTTCTTCTCCTCTGCCATCAGGGAGGGGGTACAGGAGCCTGAAGGCCCACACTCGACAATTCAGGAACAGCTACTTCCCCTCTGCCATAAGGGAGGGTGTCAAGGAGCCTCAAGACACACACTCAATGATTCAGGAACAGCTTCTTCCCCTCTGCCATCAGGGAGGGGGTACAGGAGCCTGAAGACAAACACTCAGCGATTCAGGGACAGCTTCTTCCCGTCTGCCATCAGGGAGTGGGTACAGGAGCCTGAAGGCCCACACTCGACAATTCAGGAACAGCTACTTCCCCTCTGCCATAAGGGAGGGTGTCAAGGAGCCTCAAGACACACACTCAATGATTCAGGAACAGCTTCTTCCCCTCTGCCATCAGGGAGGGGGTACAGGAGCCTGAAGACAAACACTCAGCGATTCAGGGACAGCTTCTTCCCGTCTGCCATCAGGGAGGGGGTACAGGAGCCTGAAGACAAACACTCAATGATTCAGGAACAGCTTCTTCCCCTCTGCCATCAGGGAGGAGATACAGGAGCCTGAAGGCCCACACTCGACAATTCTGGAACAGCTTCTACCCCTGTGCCATCAGGGAGGGTGTCAAGTAGCCTCAAGACAAACACTCAACGATTCAGTAACAGCTTCTTCCCCTCTGCCATCAGGGAGGAGGTACAGGAGACTGAAGGCCCACACTCTGCGATTCAGGAACAGCTTCTTCCCCTCTGCCATCAGGGAGGAGGTACAGGAGCCTGAAGACACACGCTCAGCAATTCAGGAACTGCTTCTTCCACTCCGCCATCAGGGTGGAGGTACAGGAGCCTGAAGACACACACTCAATGATTCAAGAGCAGCTTCTTCCCCTCTGCCATCAGGGAGTAGGTACAGGAGCCTGAAAGCCCACACTGAACGATTCAGGAAAAGCCTTTACCCCTCTGCCATCAGGGAGGGGTTCCAGGACCCTGAAGACTCACACTGAGCGATTCATGAACAGCTTCTTCCCCTCTGCCACCAGGGAGGAGGTACAGGAGCCTGAAGACACACACTCAACGATTCAGGAACAGCTTCTCCCCCTCTGCCATCAGGGAGGAGGTACAGGAGGCTGAAGACACACCCTTGACAATTCAGGAACAGCTTCTCCCCCTCAGCCATCAGGGAGGAGGTACAGGAGCCTGAAGACACACACTCAATGATTCAGGAACAGCTTCTTCCACTCTGCCATCAGGGATGGGGTACAGGTGCCTGAACACACACTCAGCAATTCAGGAACAGCTTCTTCCCCCTGCCATCAGCTAGGGGGTACAGGAGCCTGAAGATACACACTGTGC
Organism: Hypanus sabinus; assembly: GCF_030144855.1. Lineage (NCBI taxonomy): Eukaryota > Metazoa > Chordata > Chondrichthyes > Myliobatiformes > Dasyatidae > Hypanus > Hypanus sabinus. The sequence goes on from NW_026781698.1 coordinate 137,633, forward strand.
GATTCAGGAACAGCTTCTTCCCCTCTGCCATCAGGGAGCGGGTACTGGAGCCTGAAGGCCCACACTCAACAATTCAGGAACAGCCACGTCGCCTCTGCCATCAGGGAGGGGGTACAGGAGCCTGAAGACAAACACTCAGCGATTCAGGGACAGCTTCTTCTCCTCTGCCATCAGGTAGCGGGTACAGGAGCCTGAAGGCCCACACTCAATGATTCAGGAACAGCTTCTTCCCCTCTGCCATCAGCGAGGAGGAACAGGTGCCTGAAGGCCCACACTCGACAATTCAGGAACAGCTACTTCCCCTCTGCCATAAGGGAGGAGGTACAGGAGCCTGAAGACACACACTCAGTAATTCAGGAACAGCTTCTTCCTCTCTGCCATCAGGGTGGAGGTACAGGAGCCTGAAGACACACACTCAATGATTCAAGAGCAGCTTCTTCCCCTCTGCCATCAGAGAGGAGGTACAGGAGCCTGAAGGCCCACACTGAACGATTCAGGAACCCCCTTTAACCCTCTGCCATCAGTGAGGGGTTCCAGGACCCTGAAGACACACACTGAGCGATTCAGGAACAGCTTCTTCCCCTCTGCCACGAGGGAGGAGGTACAGGAGCCTGAATACACACACTCAACGAATCAGGAACAGCTTCTTCCCCTCTGCCATCAGTGAGGAGGTACAGGAGCATGAAGACACACACTCAATGATTCAGGAACAGCTTCTTCCCCCTGCCATCAGCTGGGGGGTTCAGGAGCCTGAAGATATACACTGTGCGATTCAGGAACAGCTTCTTCCCCTCTGCCATCAGGGAGGGGGTACTGGAGCCTGAAGGCCCACACTCAACAATTCAGGAACAGCCTATTCGCCTCTGCCATCAGGGAGGGGGTACAGGAGCCTGAAGACAAACACTCAGCGATTCAGGGACAGCTTCATCCCGTCTGCCATCAGGGAGTGGGTACAGGAGCCTGAAGGCCCACACTCAATGATTCAGTAACAGCTTCTTCCCCTCTGCCATCAGGGAGGAGGTACAGGAGCCTGAAGGCCCACACTCAATGATTCAGTAACAGCTTCTTCCCCTCTGCCATCAGGGAGGAGGTACAGGAGCCTGAAGGCCCACACTCTGCGATTCAGGAACAGCTTCTTCCCCTCTGCCATCAGGGAGGAGGAACAGGAGCCTGAAGGCCCACACTCGACGATTCAGGAACAGCCTCTTCCCCTCTGCCATCAGGGAGGGGGAACAGGAGCCTGAAGACACACACTCAACGGTTCAGGAACAGCTTCTTCCCCTCTGCCATCAGCGAGGGGGCACAGGAGCCTGAAGACTCACACTCAGCGATTCAGGGACAGCTTCTTCCCCTCTGCCAAGAGGGTGGAGGTACAGGAGACTGAAGGCCCACACTGAACGATTCAGAAACAGCCTTTACCCCTCTGCCATCTGGGAGGGGTTCCAGCAGCCTGAAGACACACACTGAGCGATTCAGAAACAGCTTCTTCCCCTCTGCCACAAGGGAGGAGGTGCAGGAGCCTGAAGACTCACACTCAGCGATTCAGGAACAGCTTCTTCCCCTCAGCCATCAGGGAGGAGGTACAGGAGCCTGAAGACACACACTCACTGATTCAGGAACACCTTCTTCCCCTCTGCCATCAGGGAGGAGGTACAGGAGCCTGAAGACACACAGTCAGCAATTCAGGAACAGCTTCTTCCACTCCGCCATCATGGTGGAGGTACAGGAGCCTGAAGACACACACTCAACGGTTCAGGAACACCTTCTCCCCTCTGCCATCAGGGAGGGGGAACAGGAGCCTGAAGACACACACTCAACGGTTCAGGAACAGCTTCTTCCCGTCTGCCATCAGCGAGGGGGCACAGGAGCCTGAAGACTCACACTCAGCGATTCAGGGTCAGCTTCTTCCCCTCTGCCAAGAGGGTGGAGGTACAGGAGACTGAAGGCCCACACTGAACGATTCAGGAACAGCCTTTAACCCTCTGCCATCAGGGAGGGGTTCCAGGAGCCTGAAGACACACACTGAGCGATTCAGAAACAGCTTCGTCCCCTCTGCCACCAGGGAGGAGGTACAGGAGCCTGAAGACTCACACTCAGCGATTCAGGAACAGCTTCTTCCCCTCTGCCATCAGGGAGGAGGTACAGGAGCCTGAAGACACACACTCAGTGATTCAGGAACAGCTTCTTCCCCTCTGCCATCAGGGAGGAGGTACAGGAGCCTGAAGACACACACTCAACGATTCAGGAACAGCTTCTTCCCCTCTGCCATCAGGGAGGAGGTAGAGGAGCCTAAAGACACACACTCAACGATTCAGGAACAGCTTCTTCCCCTCTGCCATCAGGGAGGGGGTGCAGGACCCTGAAGACGCACACACTCAACGATTCAGTAAAAGCTTCTTCCCCTCTGCCATCAGAGAGGAGCTACAGGAGCCTGAAGGCCCACACTCTGCGATTCAGGAACAGCTTCTTCCCCTCTGCCATCAGGGAGGAGGTACAGGAGCCTGAAGACACACACTCAGCAATTCAGGAACAACTTCTTCCACTCCGCCATCAGGGTGGAGGTACAGGAGCCTGAAGACACACACTCAATGATTCAAGAGCAGCTTCTTCCCCTCTGCCATCAGGGAGGAGGTACAGGAGCCTTAAAGCCCACACTGAACGATTCAGGAAAAGCCTTTACCCCTCTGCCATCAGGGAGGGGTTCCAGGACCCTGAAGACAGACACTGAGCGATTCAGGATCAGCTTCTTCCCCTCTGCCATAAGGGAGGGTGTCAAGGAGCCTCAAGACACACACTCAATGATTCAGTAACAGCTTCTTCCCCTCTGCCATCAGGGAGGAGGTACAGGAGCCTGAAGACACACACTGAGCAATTCAGGAACAGCTTCTTCCTCTCTGCCATCAGGGAGGGGGTACAGGAGCCTGAAGACAAACACTCAGCGATTCAGGGACAGCTTCTTCCCCTCTGCCATCAGGTAGCGGGTACAGGAGCCTGAAGGCCCACACTCAATGATTCAGGAACAGCTTCTTCCCCTCTGCCATCAGCGAGGAGGAACAGGAGCCTGAAGGCCCACACTCGACAATTCAGGAACAGCTACTTCCCCTCTGCCATAAGGGAGGAGGTACAGGAGCCTGAAGACACACACTCAGTAATTCAGGAACAGCTTCTTCCTCTCTGCCATCAGGGTGGAGGTACAGGAGCCTGAAGACACACACTCAATGATTCAAGAGCAGCTTCTTCCCCTCTGCCATCAGAGAGGAGGTACAGGAGCCTGAAGGCCCACACTGAACGATTCAGGAACCCCCTTTAACCCTCTACCATCAGTGAGGGGTTCCAGGACCCTGAAGACACACACTGAGCGATTCAGGAACAGCTTCTTCCCCTCTGCCACGAGGGAGGAGGTACAGGAGCCTGAATACACACAGTCAACGAATCAGGAACAGCTTCTTCCCCTCTGCCACGAGGGAGGAGGTACAGGAGCCTGAATACACACAGTCAACGAATCAGGAACAGCTTCTTCCCCTCTGCCATCAGTGAGGAGGTACAGGAGCATGAAGACACACACTCAATGATTCAGGAACAGCTTCTTCCCCCTGCCATCAGCTGGGGGGTTCAGGAGCCTGAAGATACACACTGTGCGATTCAGGAACAGCTTCTTCCCCTCTGCCATCAGGGAGGGGGTACTGGAGCCTGAAGGCCCACACTCAACAATTCAGGAACAGCCTCTTCGCCTCTGCCATCAGGGAGGGGGTACAGGAGCCTGAAGACAAACACTCAGCGATTCAGGGACAGCTTCTTCCCGTCTGCCATCAGGGAGTGGGTACAGGAGCCTGAAGGCCCACACTCAATGATTCAGTAACAGCTTCTTCCCCTCTGCCATCAGGGAGGAGGTACAGGAGCCTGAAGGCCCACACTCAATGATTCAGTAACAGCTTCTTCCCCTCTGCCATCAGGGAGGAGGTACAGGAGCCTGAAGTCCCACACTCTGCGATTCAGGAACAGCTTCTTCCCCTCTGCCATCAGGGAGGAGGAACAGGAGCCTGAAGGCCCACACTCGACGATTCAGGAACAGCCTCTTCCCCTCTGCCATCAGGGAGGGGGAACAGGAGCCTGAAGACACACACTCAACGGTTCAGGAACAGCTTCTTCCCCTCTGCCATCAGCGAAGGGGCACAGGAGCCTGAAGACTCACACTCGGCGATTCAGGGACAGCTTCTTCCCCTCTGCCAAGAGGGTGGAGGTACAGGAGACTGAAGGCCCACACTGAACGATTCAGAAACAGCCTTTACCCCTCTGCCATCTGGGAGGGGTTCCAGGAGCCTGAAGACACACACTGAGCGATTCAGAAACAGCTTCTTCCCCTCTGCCACAAGGGAGGAGGTACAGGAGCCTGAAGACTCACACTCAGCGATTCAGGAACAGCTTCTTCCCCTCAGCCATCAGGGAGGAGGTACAGGAGCCTGAAGACACACACTCACTGATTCAGGAACACCTTCTTCCCCTCTGCCATCAGGGAGGAGGTACAGGAGCCTGAAGACACACACTCAGCAATTCAGGAACAGCTTCTTCCACTCCGCCATCATGGTGGAGGTACAGGAGCCTGAAGACACACACTCAACGGTTCAGGAACAGCTTCTTCCCCTCTGCCATCAGGGAGGGGGAACAGGAGCCTGAAGACTCACACTCAGCGATTCAGGGTCAGCTTCTTCCCCTCTGCCAAGAGGGTGGAGGTACAGGAGACTGAAGGCCCGCACTGAACGATTCAGGAACAGCCTTTACCCCTCTGCCATCAGGGAGGGTTTCCAGGAGCCTGAAGACACACACTGAGCGATTCAGAAACAGCTTCGTCCCCTCTGCCACCAGGGAGGAGGTACAGGAGCCTGAAGACTCACACTCAGCGATTCAGGAACAGCTTCTTCCCCTCTGCCATCAGGGAGGATGTACAGGAGCCTGAAGACACACACTCAGTGATTCAGGAACAGCTTCTTCCCCTCTGCCATCAGGGAGGAGGTAGAGGAGCCTAAAGACACACACTCAACGATTCAGGAACAGCTTCTTCCCCTCTGCCATCAGGGAGGGGGTGCAGGACCCTGAAGACGCACACACTCAACGATTCAGTAAAAGCTTCTTCCCCTCTGCCATCAGAGAGGAGCTACAGGAGCCTGAAGGCCCACACTCTGCGATTCAGGAACAGCTTCTTCCCCTCTGCCATCAGGGAGGAGGTACAGGAGCCTGAAGACACACACTCAGCAATTCAGGAACAGCTTCTTCCACTCCGCCATCAGGGTGGAGGTACAGGAGCCTGAAGACACACACTCAATGATTCAAGAGCAGCTTCTTCCCCTCTGCCATCAGGGAGGAGGTACAGGAGCCTTAAAGCCCACACTGAACGATTCAGGAAAAGCCTTTACCCCTCTGCCATCAGGGAGGGGTTCCAGGACCCTGAAGACAGACACTGAGCGATTCAGGAACAGCTTCTTCCCCTCTGCCATAAGGGAGGGTGTCAAGGAGCCTCAAGACACACACTCAATGATTCAGTAACAGCTTCTTCCCCTCTGCCATCAGGGAGGAGGTACAGGAGCCTGAAGACACACACTGAGCAATTCAGGAACAGCTTCTTCCTCTCTGCCATCAGGGTGGAGGTACAGGAGCCTGAAGACACACACTCAATGATTCAAGAGCAGCTTCTTCCCCTCTGCCATCAGAGAGGAGGTACAGGAGCCTGAAGGCCCACACTGAACGATTCAGGAACCCCCTTTAACCCTCTGCCAACAGTGAGGGGTTCCAGGACCCTGAAGACACACACTGAGCGATTCAGGAACAGCTTCTTACCCTCTGCCACGAGGGAGGAGGTACAGGAGCCTGAATACACACACTCAACGAATCAGGAACAGCTTCTTCCCCCCTGCCATCAGTGAGGAGGTACAGGAGCCTGAAGGCCCACACTCGACGATTCAGGAACAGCTTCGTCCCCTCTGCCATCAGGGAGGGGGTACAGGAGCATGAAGACACACACTCAATGATTCAGGAAAAGCTTCTTCCCCCTGCCATCAGCTGGGGGGTTCAGGAGCCTGAAGATACACACTGTGCGAATCAGGAACAGCTTCTTCCCCTCTGCCATCAGGGAGGGGGTACTGGAGCCTGAAGACACACACTTGATGTTTTTGGAACATCTTCTTCCCCTCTGCCATCAGGGAGGGGGTACAGGAGCCTGAAGGCCCACACTCGACAATTCAGGAACAGCTACTTCCCCTCTGCCATCAGGGAGGGTGTCAAGTAGCCTCAAGACACACACTCAATGATTCAGTAACAGCTTCTTCCCCTCTGCCATCAGGGAGGAAGTACAGGAGCCTGAAGGCCCACACTCGACAATTCAGGAACAGCTTCTTCCCCTCTGCCATCAGAGAGGGTGTCAAGGAGCCTCAAGACACACACTCAATGATTCAGGAACAGCTTCTTCCCCTCTGCCATAAGGGAGGGTGTCAAGGAGCCTCAAGACACACACTCAATGATTCAGGAACAGCTTCTTCCCCTCTGCCATCAGGGAGGGGGTACAGGAGCCTGAAGACAAACACTCAGCAATTCAGGGACAGCTTCTTCCCGTCTGCCATCAGGGAGTGGGTACAGGAGCCTGAAGGCCCACACTCAATGATTCAGGAACAGCTTCTTCCCCTCTGCCATCAGGGAGGAGGTACTGGAGCCTGAAGGCCCACACTCAACGATTCAGGAACAGCTTCTTCCCCTCTGCCATCAGGGAGGAAGTACAGGAGCCTGAAGGCCCACACTCGACAATTCAGTAACAGCTTCTTCCCCTCTGCCATCAGGGAAGAGGTACAGGAGCCTGAAGACACACACTCAATGATTCAGTAACAGCTTCTTCCCCTCTGCCATCAGGGAGGAGGTACAGGAGCCTGAAGGCCCACACTCTGCGATTCAGGAACAGCTTCTTCCCCTCTGCCATCAGGGAGGAGGAACAGGAGCCTGAAGGCCCACACTCGACGATTCAGGAACAGCCTCTTCCCCTCTGCCATCAGGGAGGAGGAACAGGAGCCTGAAGGCCCACACTCGACGATTCAGGAACAGCCTCTTCCCCTCTGCCATCAGGGAGGGGGTACAGGAGCCTGAAGAGACACACTCAACGGTTCAGGAACACCTTCTCCCCTCTGCCATCAGGGAGGGGGAACAGGAGCCTGAAGACACACACTCAACGGTTCAGGAACAGCTTCTTCCCCTCTGCCATCAGCGAGGGGGCACAGGAGCCTGAAGACTCACACTCAGCGATTCAGGAACAGCTTCTTCCCCTCTGCCATCAGCGAGGGGGCACAGGAGCCTGAAGACTCACACTCAATGATTCAGGAACAGCTTCTTCCCCTCTGCCATCAGGGAGGGGGTACTGGAGCCTGAAGGCCCACACTCAACAATTCAGGAACAGCCTCTTCGCCTCTGCCATCAGGGAGGGGGTACAGGAGCCTGAAGACAAACACTCAGCGATTCAGGGACAGCTTCTTCCCGTCTGCCATCAGGGAGTGGGTACAGGAGCCTGAAGGCCCACACTCAATGATTCAGTAACAGCTTCTTCCCCTCTGCCATCAGGGAGGAGGTACAGGAGCCTGAAGGCCCACACTCAATGATTCAGTAACAGCTTCTTCCCCTCTGCCATCAGGGAGGAGGTACAGGAGCCTGAAGTCCCACACTCTGCGATTCAGGAACAGCTTCTTCCCCTCTGCCATCAGGGAGGAGGAACAGGAGCCTGAAGGCCCACACTTGACGATTCAGGAACAGCCTCTTCCCCTCTGCCATCAGGGAGGGGGAACAGGAGCCTGAAGACACACACTCAACGGTTCAGGAACAGCTTCTTCCCCTCTGCCATCAGCGAAGGGGCACAGGAGCCTGAAGACTCACACTCGGCGATTCAGGGACAGCTTCTTCCCCTCTGCCAAGAGGGTGGAGGTACAGGAGACTGAAGGCCCACACTGAACGATTCAGAAACAGCCTTTACCCCTCTGCCATCTGGGAGGGGTTCCAGGAGCCTGAAGACACACACTGAGCGATTCAGAAACAGCTTCTTCCCCTCTGCCACAAGGGAGGAGGTACAGGAGCCTGAAGACTCACACTCAGCGATTCAGGAACAGCTTCTTCCCCTCAGCCATCAGGGAGGAGGTACAGGAGCCTGAAGACACACACTCACTGATTCAGGAACACCTTCTTCCCCTCTGCCATCAGGGAGGAGGTACAGGAGCCTGAAGACACACACTCAGCAATTCAGGAACAGCTTCTTCCACTCCGCCATCATGGTGGAGGTACAGGAGCCTGAAGACACACACTCAACGGTTCAGGAACAGCTTCTTCCCCTCTGCCATCAGGGAGGGGGAACAGGAGCCTGAAGACTCACACTCAGCGATTCAGGGTCAGCTTCTTCCCCTCTGCCAAGAGGGTGGAGGTACAGGAGACTGAAGGCCCGCACTGAACGATTCAGGAACAGCCTTTACCCCTCTGCCATCAGGGAGGGTTTCCAGGAGCCTGAAGACACACACTGAGCGATTCAGAAACAGCTTCGTCCCCTCTGCCACCAGGGAGGAGGTACAGGAGCCTGAAGACTCACACTCAGCGATTCAGGAACAGCTTCTTCCCCTCTGCCATCAGGGAGGATGTACAGGAGCCTGAAGACACACACTCAGTGATTCAGGAACAGCTTCTTCCCCTCTGCCATCAGGGAGGAGGTAGAGGAGCCTAAAGACACACACTCAACGATTCAGGAACAGCTTCTTCCCCTCTGCCATCAGGGAGGGGGTGCAGGACCCTGAAGACGCACACACTCAACGATTCAGTAAAAGCTTCTTCCCCTCTGCCATCAGAGAGGAGCTACAGGAGCCTGAAGGCCCACACTCTGCGATTCAGGAACAGCTTCTTCCCCTCTGCCATCAGGGAGGAGGTACAGGAGCCTGAAGACACACACTCAGCAATTCAGGAACAGCTTCTTCCACTCCGCCATCAGGGTGGAGGTACAGGAGCCTGAAGACACACACTCAATGATTCAAGAGCAGCTTCTTCCCCTCTGCCATCAGGGAGGAGGTACAGGAGCCTTAAAGCCCACACTGAACGATTCAGGAAAAGCCTTTACCCCTCTGCCATCAGGGAGGGGTTCCAGGACCCTGAAGACAGACACTGAGCGATTCAGGAACAGCTTCTTCCCCTCTGCCATAAGGGAGGGTGTCAAGGAGCCTCAAGACACACACTCAATGATTCAGTAACAGCTTCTTCCCCTCTGCCATCAGGGAGGAGGTACAGGAGCCTGAAGACACACACTGAGCAATTCAGGAACAGCTTCTTCCTCTCTGCCATCAGGGTGGAGGTACAGGAGCCTGAAGACACACACTCAATGATTCAAGAGCAGCTTCTTCCCCTCTGCCATCAGAGAGGAGGTACAGGAGCCTGAAGGCCCACACTGAACGATTCAGGAACCCCCTTTAACCCTCTGCCAACAGTGAGGGGTTCCAGGACCCTGAAGACACACACTGAGCGATTCAGGAACAGCTTCTTACCCTCTGCCACGAGGGAGGAGGTACAGGAGCCTGAATACACACACTCAACGAATCAGGAACAGCTTCTTCCCCCCTGCCATCAGTGAGGAGGTACAGGAGCCTGAAGGCCCACACTCGACGATTCAGGAACAGCTTCGTCCCCTCTGCCATCAGGGAGGGGGTACAGGAGCATGAAGACACACACTCAATGATTCAGGAAAAGCTTCTTCCCCCTGCCATCAGCTGGGGGGTTCAGGAGCCTGAAGATACACACTGTGCGAATCAGGAACAGCTTCTTCCCCTCTGCCATCAGGGAGGGGGTACTGGAGCCTGAAGACACACACTTGATGTTTTTGGAACATCTTCTTCCCCTCTGCCATCAGGGAGGGGGTACAGGAGCCTGAAGGCCCACACTCGACAATTCAGGAACAGCTACTTCCCCTCTGCCATCAGGGAGGGTGTCAAGTAGCCTCAAGACACACACTCAATGATTCAGTAACAGCTTCTTCCCCTCTGCCATCAGGGAGGAAGTACAGGAGCCTGAAGGCCCACACTCGACAATTCAGGAACAGCTTCTTCCCCTCTGCCATCAGAGAGGGTGTCAAGGAGCCTCAAGACACACACTCAATGATTCAGGAACAGCTTCTTCCCCTCTGCCATAAGGGAGGGTGTCAAGGAGCCTCAAGACACACACTCAATGATTCAGGAACAGCTTCTTCCCCTCTGCCATCAGGGAGGGGGTACAGGAGCCTGAAGACAAACACTCAGCAATTCAGGGACAGCTTCTTCCCGTCTGCCATCAGGGAGTGGGTACAGGAGCCTGAAGGCCCACACTCAATGATTCAGGAACAGCTTCTTCCCCTCTGCCATCAGGGAGGAGGTACTGGAGCCTGAAGGCCCACACTCAACGATTCAGGAACAGCTTCTTCCCCTCTGCCATCAGGGAGGAAGTACAGGAGCCTGAAGGCCCACACTCGACAATTCAGTAACAGCTTCTTCCCCTCTGCCATCAGGGAAGAGGTACAGGAGCCTGAAGACACACACTCAATGATTCAGTAACAGCTTCTTCCCCTCTGCCATCAGGGAGGAGGTACAGGAGCCTGAAGGCCCACACTCTGCGATTCAGGAACAGCTTCTTCCCCTCTGCCATCAGGGAGGAGGAACAGGAGCCTGAAGGCCCACACTCGACGATTCAGGAACAGCCTCTTCCCCTCTGCCATCAGGGAGGAGGAACAGGAGCCTGAAGGCCCACACTCGACGATTCAGGAACAGCCTCTTCCCCTCTGCCATCAGGGAGGGGGTACAGGAGCCTGAAGAGACACACTCAACGGTTCAGGAACACCTTCTCCCCTCTGCCATCAGGGAGGGGGAACAGGAGCCTGAAGACACACACTCAACGGTTCAGGAACAGCTTCTTCCCCTCTGCCATCAGCGAGGGGGCACAGGAGCCTGAAGACTCACACTCAGCGATTCAGGGACAGCTTCTTCCCCTCTGCCAAGAGGGTGGAGGTACAGGAGACTGAAGGCCCACACTGAACGATTCAGAAACAGCCTTTACCCCTCTGCCATCTGGGAGGGGTTCCAGGAGCCTGAAGACACACACTGAGCGATTCAGAAACAGCTTCTTCCCCTCTGCCACAAGGGAGGAGGTACAGGAGCCTGAAGACTCACACTCAGCAATTCAGGAACAGCTTCTTCCCCTCAGCCATCAGGGAGGAGGTACTGGAGCCTGAAGACACACACTCAACGGTTCAGGAACACCTTCTCCCCTCTGCCATCAGGGAGGGGGAACAGGAGCCTGAAGACACACACTCAACGGTTCAGTAACAGCTTCTTCCCCTCTGCCATCAGCGAGGGGGCACAGGAGCCTGAAGACTCACACTCAGCGATTCAGGGACAGCTTCTTCCCCTCTGCCAAGAGGGTGGAGGTACAGGAGACTGAAGGCCCACACTGAACGATTCAGGAACAGCCTTTACCCCTCTGCCATCAGGGAGGGGTTCCAGGAGCCTGAAGACACACACTGAGCGATTCAGAAACAGCTTCTTCCCCTCTGCCACCAGGGAGGAGGTACAGGAGCCTGAAGACTTACACTCAGCGATTCAGGAACAGCTTCTTCCCCTCTGCCATCAGGGAGGAGGTAGAGGAGCCTAAAGACACACACTCAACGATTCAGGAACAGCTTCTTCCCCTCTGCCATCAGGGAGGGGGTGCAGGACCCTGAAGACGCACACACTCAACGATTCAGTAAAAGCTTCTTCCCCTCTGCCATCAGAGAGGAGCTACAGGAGCCTGAAGGCCCACACTCTGCGATTCAGGAACAGCTTCTTCCCCTCTGCCATCAGGGAGGAGGTACAGGAGCCTGAAGACACACACTCAACTGTTCAGGAACAGCTTCTTCCCCTCTGCCATCAGGGAGGAGGTACAGGAGCCTTAAAGCCCACACTGAACGATTCAGGAAAAGCCTTTACCCCTCTGCCATCAGGGAGGGGTTCCAGGACCCTGAAGACAGACACTGAGCGATTCAGGAACAGCTTCTTCCCCTCTGCCACGAGGGAGGAGGTACAGGAGCCTGAAGACACACATTCAGCGATTCAAGAACAGCTTCTTCTCCTCTGCCATCGGGGAGGAGGTACAGGAGCCTGAAGACACACACTTGATGTTTCAGGAACAGCTTCTTACCCTCTGCCATCGGGGAGGAGGTACAGGAGCCTGAAGACAAACATTCAGCGATTCAGGAACAGCTTCTTCCCCTCTGCCATCAGGCAGGAGGTACAGGAGCCTGAAGACACACACTTGATGTTTCAGGAACAGCTTCTTCCCCTCTGCCATCGGGGAGGAGGTACAGGAGCCTGAAGACACACAGTCAGCGATTCAGGAACAGCTTCTTCCCCTCTGCCATCAGGGAGGAGGTACAGGAGCCTGAAGACACACATTCAGCGATTCAGGAACAGCTTCTTCCCCTCTGCCATCAGGCAGGAGGTACAGGAGCCTGAAGACACACACTTGATGTTTCTGGAACAGCTTCTTCCCCTCTGCCATCAGGGAGGAGGTACAGGAGCCTGAAGACACACACTCAATGATTCAGGAACAGCTACTTCCCCTCTGCCATCAGGGATGGGGTACAGGTGCCTGAACACACACTCAGCAATTCAGGGACAGCTTCTTCCCCTCTGCCATCAGGGAGGGGGTACTGGAGCCTGAAGGCCCACACTCAACAATTCAGGAACAGCCACGTCGCCTCTGCCATCAGGGAGGGGGTACAGGAGCCTGAAGACAAACACTCAGCGATTCAGGGACAGCTTCTTCCCCTCTGCCATCAGGGAGTGGGTACTGGAGCCTGAAGGCCAACACTCAACAATTCAGGAACAGCCACGTCGCCTCTGCCATCAGGGAGGGGGTACAGGAGCCTGAAGACAAACACTCAGCGATTCAGGGACAGCTTCTTCCCCTCTGCCATCAGGTAGCGGGTACAGGAGCCTGAAGGCCCACACTCAATGATTCAGGAACAGCTTCTTCCCCTCTGCCATCAGGGAGGAGGAACAGGAGCCTGAAGGCCCACACTCGACAATTCAGGAACAGCTACTTCCCCTCTGCCATCAGAGAGGAGGTACAGGAGCCTGAAGGCCCACACTGAACGATTCAGGAACCCCCTTAACCCCTCTGCCATCAGAGAGGGGTTCCAGGACCCTGAAGACACACACTGAGCGATTCAGGAACAGCTTCTTCCCCTCTGCCACGAGGGAGGAGGTACTGGAGCCTGAATACACACACTCAACGAATCAGGAACAGCTTCTTCCCCTCTGCCACGAGGGAGGAGGTACAGGAGCCTGAAGGCCCACACTCAACGAATCAGGAACAGCCTCTTCGCCTCTGCCATCAGGGAGGAGGTACAGGAGACTGAAGGCGCACACTCAACGAATCAGGAACAGCTTCTTCCCCTCTGCCATCAGGGAGGGGGTACTGGAGCCTGAAGGCCCACATTCAACAATTCAGGAACAGCCTCTTCGCCTCTGCCATCAGGGAGGGGTAACAGGAGCCTGAAGACAAACACTCAGCGATTCAGGGACAGCTTCTTCCCGTCTGCCATTAGGGAGGAGGTACAGGAGCCTGAAGGCCCACACTCTGCGATTCAGGAACAGCTTCTTCCCCTCTGCCATCAGGGAGGAGGAACAGGAGCCTGAAGCCCCACACTCGACGATTCAGGAACAGCCTCTTCCCCTCTGCCATCAGGGAGGGGGTACAGGAGCCTGAAGAGACACACTCAACGGTTCAGGAACACCTTCTCCCCTCTGCCATCAGGGAGGGGGAACAGAAGCCTGAAGACACACACTCAACGGTTCAGGAACACCTTCTCCCCTCTGCCATCAGGGAGGGGGCACAGGAGACTGAAGACACACACTGAGCGATTCAGAAACAGCTTCTTCCCCACTGCCACCAGGGAGGAGGTACAGGAGCCTGAAGACTCACACTCAGCGATTCAGGAACAGCATCTTCCCCTCTGCCATCAGTGAGGAGGTACAGGAGCCTGAAGGCCCACACTCAACAATTCAGGAACAGCCTCTTCGCCTCTGCCATCAGGGAGGGGGTACAGGAGCCTGAAGACAAACACTCAGCGATTCAGGAACAGCTTCTTCCCCTCTGCCATCAGGGAGGGGGTACTGGCGCCTGAAGGCCCACACTCAACAATTCAGGAACAGCCTCTTCCCCTCTGCCATCAGGGAGTGGGTACAGGAGCCTGAAGGCCCACACTCGACAATTCAGGAACAGCTTCTACCCCTCTGCCATCAGGGAGGGTGTCAAGTAGCCTCAAGACACACACTCAATGAATCAGTAACAGCTTCTTCCCCTCTGCCATCAGGGAGGAGGAACAGGAGCCTGAAAGCCCACACTGAACGTTTCAGGAAAAGCCTTTACCCCTCTGCCATCAGGGAGGGGTTCCAGGACGCTGAAGACAGACACTGAGCGATTCAGGAACAGCTTCTTCCCCTCTGCCACCAGGGAGGAGGTACCGGAGCCTGAAGACACACATTCAGCGATTCAAGAACAGCTTCTTCTCCTCTGCCATCGGAGAGCAGGTACAGGAGCCTGAAGACACACACTTGATGTTTCAGGAACAGCTTCTTCCCCTCTGCCATCAGGTAGCGGGTACAGGAGCCTGAAGGCCCACACTCAATGATTCAGGAACAGCTTCTTCCCCTCTGCCATCAGCGAGGAGGAACAGGAGCCTGAAGGCCCACACTCGACAATTCAGGAACAGCTACTTCCCCTCTGCCATAAGGGAGGAGGTACAGGAGCCTGAAGACACACACTCAGTAATTCAGGAACAGCTTCTTCCTCTCTGCCATCAGGGTGGAGGTACAGGAGCCTGAAGACACACACTCAATGATTCAAGAGCAGCTTCTTCCCCTCTGCCATCAGAGAGGAGGTACAGGAGCCTGAAGGCCCACACTGAACGATTCAGGAACCCCCTTTAACCCTCTACCATCAGTGAGGGGTTCCAGGACCCTGAAGACACACACTGAGCGATTCAGGAACAGCTTCTTCCCCTCTGCCACGAGGGAGGAGGTACAGGAGCCTGAATACACACAGTCAACGAATCAGGAACAGCTTCTTCCCCTCTGCCACGAGGGAGGAGGTACAGGAGCCTGAATACACACAGTCAACGAATCAGGAACAGCTTCTTCCCCTCTGCCATCAGTGAGGAGGTACAGGAGCATGAAGACACACACTCAATGATTCAGGAACAGCTTCTTCCCCCTGCCATCAGCTGGGGGGTTCAGGAGCCTGAAGATACACACTGTGCGATTCAGGAACAGCTTCTTCCCCTCTGCCATCAGGGAGGGGGTACTGGAGCCTGAAGGCCCACACTCAACAATTCAGGAACAGCCTCTTCGCCTCTGCCATCAGGGAGGGGGTACAGGAGCCTGAAGACAAACACTCAGCGATTCAGGGACAGCTTCTTCCCGTCTGCCATCAGGGAGTGGGTACAGGAGCCTGAAGGCCCACACTCAATGATTCAGTAACAGCTTCTTCCCCTCTGCCATCAGGGAGGAGGTACAGGAGCCTGAAGGCCCACACTCAATGATTCAGTAACAGCTTCTTCCCCTCTGCCATCAGGGAGGAGGTACAGGAGCCTGAAGTCCCACACTCTGCGATTCAGGAACAGCTTCTTCCCCTCTGCCATCAGGGAGGAGGAACAGGAGCCTGAAGGCCCACACTCGACGATTCAGGAACAGCCTCTTCCCCTCTGCCATCAGGGAGGGGGAACAGGAGCCTGAAGACACACACTCAACGGTTCAGGAACAGCTTCTTCCCCTCTGCCATCAGCGAAGGGGCACAGGAGCCTGAAGACTCACACTCGGCGATTCAGGGACAGCTTCTTCCCCTCTGCCAAGAGGGTGGAGGTACAGGAGACTGAAGGCCCACACTGAACGATTCAGAAACAGCCTTTACCCCTCTGCCATCTGGGAGGGGTTCCAGGAGCCTGAAGACACACACTGAGCGATTCAGAAACAGCTTCTTCCCCTCTGCCACAAGGGAGGAGGTACAGGAGCCTGAAGACTCACACTCAGCGATTCAGGAACAGCTTCTTCCCCTCAGCCATCAGGGAGGAGGTACAGGAGCCTGAAGACACACACTCACTGATTCAGGAACACCTTCTTCCCCTCTGCCATCAGGGAGGAGGTACAGGAGCCTGAAGACACACACTCAGCAATTCAGGAACAGCTTCTTCCACTCCGCCATCATGGTGGAGGTACAGGAGCCTGAAGACACACACTCAACGGTTCAGGAACAGCTTCTTCCCCTCTGCCATCAGGGAGGGGGAACAGGAGCCTGAAGACTCACACTCAGCGATTCAGGGTCAGCTTCTTCCCCTCTGCCAAGAGGGTGGAGGTACAGGAGACTGAAGGCCCGCACTGAACGATTCAGGAACAGCCTTTACCCCTCTGCCATCAGGGAGGGTTTCCAGGAGCCTGAAGACACACACTGAGCGATTCAGAAACAGCTTCGTCCCCTCTGCCACCAGGGAGGAGGTACAGGAGCCTGAAGACTCACACTCAGCGATTCAGGAACAGCTTCTTCCCCTCTGCCATCAGGGAGGATGTACAGGAGCCTGAAGACACACACTCAGTGATTCAGGAACAGCTTCTTCCCCTCTGCCATCAGGGAGGAGGTAGAGGAGCCTAAAGACACACACTCAACGATTCAGGAACAGCTTCTTCCCCTCTGCCATCAGGGAGGGGGTGCAGGACCCTGAAGACGCACACACTCAACGATTCAGTAAAAGCTTCTTCCCCTCTGCCATCAGAGAGGAGCTACAGGAGCCTGAAGGCCCACACTCTGCGATTCAGGAACAGCTTCTTCCCCTCTGCCATCAGGGAGGAGGTACAGGAGCCTGAAGACACACACTCAGCAATTCAGGAACAGCTTCTTCCACTCCGCCATCAGGGTGGAGGTACAGGAGCCTGAAGACACACACTCAATGATTCAAGAGCAGCTTCTTCCCCTCTGCCATCAGGGAGGAGGTACAGGAGCCTTAAAGCCCACACTGAACGATTCAGGAAAAGCCTTTACCCCTCTGCCATCAGGGAGGGGTTCCAGGACCCTGAAGACAGACACTGAGCGATTCAGGAACAGCTTCTTCCCCTCTGCCATAAGGGAGGGTGTCAAGGAGCCTCAAGACACACACTCAATGATTCAGTAACAGCTTCTTCCCCTCTGCCATCAGGGAGGAGGTACAGGAGCCTGAAGACACACACTGAGCAATTCAGGAACAGCTTCTTCCTCTCTGCCATCAGGGTGGAGGTACAGGAGCCTGAAGACACACACTCAATGATTCAAGAGCAGCTTCTTCCCCTCTGCCATCAGAGAGGAGGTACAGGAGCCTGAAGGCCCACACTGAACGATTCAGGAACCCCCTTTAACCCTCTGCCAACAGTGAGGGGTTCCAGGACCCTGAAGACACACACTGAGCGATTCAGGAACAGCTTCTTACCCTCTGCCACGAGGGAGGAGGTACAGGAGCCTGAATACACACACTCAACGAATCAGGAACAGCTTCTTCCCCCCTGCCATCAGTGAGGAGGTACAGGAGCCTGAAGGCCCACACTCGACGATTCAGGAACAGCTTCGTCCCCTCTGCCATCAGGGAGGGGGTACAGGAGCATGAAGACACACACTCAATGATTCAGGAAAAGCTTCTTCCCCCTGCCATCAGCTGGGGGGTTCAGGAGCCTGAAGATACACACTGTGCGATTCAGGAACAGCTTCTTCCCCTCTGCCATCAGGGAGGGGGTACTGGAGCCTGAAGACACACACTTGATGTTTCTGGAACATCTTCTTCCCCTCTGCCATCAGGGAGGGGGTACAGGAGCCTGAAGGCCCACACTCGACAATTCAGGAACAGCTACTTCCCCTCTGCCATCAGGGAGGGTGTCAAGTAGCCTCAAGACACACACTCAATGATTCAGTAACAGCTTCTTCCCCTCTGCCATCAGGGAGGAAGTACAGGAGCCTGAAGGCCCACACTCGACAATTCAGGAACAGCTTCTTCCCCTCTGCCATCATAGAGGGTGTCAAGGAGCCTCAAGACACACACTCAATGATTCAGGAACATCTTCTTCCCCTCTGCCATAAGGGAGGGTGTCAAGGAGCCTCAAGACACACACTCAATGATTCAGGAACAGCTTCTTCCCCTCTGCCATCAGGGAGGGGGTACAGGAGCCTGAAGACAAACACTCAGCAATTCAGGGACAGCTTCTTCCCGTCTGCCATCAGGGAGTGGGTACAGGAGCCTGAAGGCCCACACTCAATGATTCAGGAACAGCTTCTTCCCCTCTGCCATCAGGGAGGAGGTACTGGAGCCTGAAGGCCCACACTCAACGATTCAGGAACAGCTTCTTCCCCTCTGCCATCAGGGAGGAAGTACAGGAGCCTGAAGGCCCACACTCGACAATTCAGTAACAGCTTCTTCCCCTCTGCCATCAGGGAAGAGGTACAGGAGCCTGAAGACACACACTCAATGATTCAGTAACAGCTTCTTCCCCTCTGCCATCAGGGAGGAGGTACAGGAGCCTGAAGGCCCACACTCTGCGATTCAGGAACAGCTTCTTCCCCTCTGCCATCAGGGAGGAGGAACAGGAGCCTGAAGGCCCACACTCGACGATTCAGGAACAGCCTCTTCCCCTCTGCCATCAGGGAGGAGGAACAGGAGCCTGAAGGCCCACACTCGACGATTCAGGAACAGCCTCTTCCCCTCTGCCATCAGGGAGGGGGTACAGGAGCCTGAAGAGACACACTCAACGGTTCAGGAACACCCTCTCCCCTCTGCCATCAGGGAGGGGGAACAGGAGCCTGAAGACACACACTCAACGGTTCAGGAACAGCTTCTTCCCCTCTGCCATCAGCGAGGGGGCACAGGAGCCTGAAGACTCACACTCAGCGATTCAGGGACAGCTTCTTCCCCTCTGCCAAGAGGGTGGAGGTACAGGAGACTGAAGGCCCACACTGAACGATTCAGAAACAGCCTTTACCCCTCTGCCATCTGGGAGGGGTTCCAGGAGCCTGAAGACACACACTGAGCGATTCAGAAACAGCTTCTTCCCCTCTGCCACAAGGGAGGAGGTACAGGAGCCTGAAGACTCACACTCAGCAATTCAGGAACAGCTTCTTCCCCTCAGCCATCAGGGAGGAGGTACTGGAGCCTGAAGACACACACTCAACGGTTCAGGAACACCTTCTCCCCTCTGCCATCAGGGAGGGGGAACAGGAGCCTGAAGACACACACTCAACGGTTCAGTAACAGCTTCTTCCCCTCTGCCATCAGCGAGGGGGCACAGGAGCCTGAAGACTCACACTCAGCGATTCAGGGACAGCTTCTTCCCCTCTGCCAAGAGGGTGGAGGTACAGGAGACTGAAGGCCCACACTGAACGATTCAGGAACAGCCTTTACCCCTCTGCCATCAGGGAGGGGTTCCAGGAGCCTGAAGACACACACTGAGCGATTCAGAAACAGCTTCTTCCCCTCTGCCACCAGGGAGGAGGTACAGGAGCCTGAAGACTTACACTCAGCGATTCAGGAACAGCTTCTTCCCCTCTGCCATCAGGCAGGAGGTACAGGAGCCTGAAGACACACACTTGATGTTTCAGGAACAGCTTCTTCCCCTCTGCCATCGGGGAGGAGGTACAGGAGCCTGAAGACACACAGTCAGCGATTCAGGAACAGCTTCTTCCCCTCTGCCATCAGGGAGGAGGTACAGGAGCCTGAAGACACACATTCAGCGATTCAGGAACAGCTTCTTCCCCTCTGCCATCAGGCAGGAGGTACAGGAGCCTGAAGACACACACTTGATGTTTCTGGAACAGCTTCTTCCCCTCTGCCATCAGGGAGGAGGTACAGGAGCCTGAAGACACACACTCAATGATTCAGGAACAGCTACTTCCCCTCTGCCATCAGGGATGGGGTACAGGTGCCTGAACACACACTCAGCAATTCAGGGACAGCTTCTTCCCCTCTGCCATCAGGGAGGGGGTACTGGAGCCTGAAGGCCCACACTCAACAATTCAGGAACAGCCACGTCGCCTCTGCCATCAGGGAGGGGGTACAGGAGCCTGAAGACAAACACTCAGCGATTCAGGGACAGCTTCTTCCCCTCTGCCATCAGGGAGTGGGTACTGGAGCCTGAAGGCCAACACTCAACAATTCAGGAACAGCCACGTCGCCTCTGCCATCAGGGAGGGGGTACAGGAGCCTGAAGACAAACACTCAGCGATTCAGGGACAGCTTCTTCCCCTCTGCCATCAGGTAGCGGGTACAGGAGCCTGAAGGCCCACACTCAATGATTCAGGAACAGCTTCTTCCCCTCTGCCATCAGGGAGGAGGAACAGGAGCCTGAAGGCCCACACTCGACAATTCAGGAACAGCTACTTCCCCTCTGCCATCAGAGAGGAGGTACAGGAGCCTGAAGGCCCACACTGAACGATTCAGGAACCCCCTTAACCCCTCTGCCATCAGAGAGGGGTTCCAGGACCCTGAAGACACACACTGAGCGATTCAGGAACAGCTTCTTCCCCTCTGCCACGAGGGAGGAGGTACTGGAGCCTGAATACACACACTCAACGAATCAGGAACAGCTTCTTCCCCTCTGCCACGAGGGAGGAGGTACAGGAGCCTGAAGGCCCACACTCAACGAATCAGGAACAGCCTCTTCGCCTCTGCCATCAGGGAGGAGGTACAGGAGACTGAAGGCGCACACTCAACGAATCAGGAACAGCTTCTTCCCCTCTGCCATCAGGGAGGGGGTACTGGAGCCTGAAGGCCCACATTCAACAATTCAGGAACAGCCTCTTCGCCTCTGCCATCAGGGAGGGGTAACAGGAGCCTGAAGACAAACACTCAGCGATTCAGGGACAGCTTCTTCCCGTCTGCCATTAGGGAGGAGGTACAGGAGCCTGAAGGCCCACACTCTGCGATTCAGGAACAGCTTCTTCCCCTCTGCCATCAGGGAGGAGGAACAGGAGCCTGAAGCCCCATACTCGACGATTCAGGAACAGCCTCTTCCCCTCTGCCATCAGGGAGGGGGTACAGGAGCCTGAAGAGACACACTCAACGGTTCAGGAACACCTTCTCCCCTCTGCCATCAGGGAGGGGGAACAGAAGCCTGAAGACACACACTCAACGGTTCAGGAACACCTTCTCCCCTCTGCCATCAGGGAGGGGGCACAGGAGACTGAAGACACACACTGAGCGATTCAGAAACAGCTTCTTCCCCACTGCCACCAGGGAGGAGGTACAGGAGCCTGAAGACTCACACTCAGCGATTCAGGAACAGCATCTTCCCCTCTGCCATCAGTGAGGAGGTACAGGAGCCTGAAGGCCCACACTCAACAATTCAGGAACAGCCTCTTCGCCTCTGCCATCAGGGAGGGGGTACAGGAGCCTGAAGACAAACACTCAGCGATTCAGGAACAGCTTCTTCCCCTCTGCCATCAGGGAGGGGGTACTGGCGCCTGAAGGCCCACACTCAACAATTCAGGAACAGCCTCTTCCCCTCTGCCATCAGGGAGTGGGTACAGGAGCCTGAAGGCCCACACTCGACAATTCAGGAACAGCTTCTACCCCTCTGCCATCAGGGAGGGTGTCAAGTAGCCTCAAGACACACACTCAATGAATCAGTAACAGCTTCTTCCCCTCTGCCATCAGGGAGGAGGAACAGGAGCCTGAAAGCCCACACTGAACGTTTCAGGAAAAGCCTTTACCCCTCTGCCATCAGGGAGGGGTTCCAGGACGCTGAAGACAGACACTGAGCGATTCAGGAACAGCTTCTTCCCCTCTGCCACCAGGGAGGAGGTACCGGAGCCTGAAGACACACATTCAGCGATTCAAGAACAGCTTCTTCTCCTCTGCCATCGGAGAGCAGGTACAGGAGCCTGAAGACACACACTTGATGTTTCAGGAACAGCTTCTTCCCCTCTGCCATCAGGTAGCGGGTACAGGAGCCTGAAGGCCCACACTCAATGATTCAGGAACAGCTTCTTCCCCTCTGCCATCAGCGAGGAGGAACAGGAGCCTGAAGGCCCACACTCGACAATTCAGGAACAGCTACTTCCCCTCTGCCATAAGGGAGGAGGTACAGGAGCCTGAAGACACACACTCAGTAATTCAGGAACAGCTTCTTCCTCTCTGCCATCAGGGTGGAGGTACAGGAGCCTGAAGACACACACTCAATGATTCAAGAGCAGCTTCTTCCCCTCTGCCATC
Organism: Hypanus sabinus; assembly: GCF_030144855.1. Lineage (NCBI taxonomy): Eukaryota > Metazoa > Chordata > Chondrichthyes > Myliobatiformes > Dasyatidae > Hypanus > Hypanus sabinus. The sequence goes on from NW_026781698.1 coordinate 159,915, forward strand.
AGAGAGGAGGTACAGGAGCCTGAAGGCCCACACTGAACGATTCAGGAACCCCCTTTAACCCTCTACCATCAGTGAGGGGTTCCAGGACCCTGAAGACACACACTGAGCGATTCAGGAACAGCTTCTTCCCCTCTGCCACGAGGGAGGAGGTACAGGAGCCTGAATACACACAGTCAACGAATCAGGAACAGCTTCTTCCCCTCTGCCACGAGGGAGGAGGTACAGGAGCCTGAATACACACAGTCAACGAATCAGGAACAGCTTCTTCCCCTCTGCCATCAGTGAGGAGGTACAGGAGCATGAAGACACACACTCAATGATTCAGGAACAGCTTCTTCCCCCTGCCATCAGCTGGGGGGTTCAGGAGCCTGAAGATACACACTGTGCGATTCAGGAACAGCTTCTTCCCCTCTGCCATCAGGGAGGGGGTACTGGAGCCTGAAGGCCCACACTCAACAATTCAGGAACAGCCTCTTCGCCTCTGCCATCAGGGAGGGGGTACAGGAGCCTGAAGACAAACACTCAGCGATTCAGGGACAGCTTCTTCCCGTCTGCCATCAGGGAGTGGGTACAGGAGCCTGAAGGCCCACACTCAATGATTCAGTAACAGCTTCTTCCCCTCTGCCATCAGGGAGGAGGTACAGGAGCCTGAAGGCCCACACTCAATGATTCAGTAACAGCTTCTTCCCCTCTGCCATCAGGGAGGAGGTACAGGAGCCTGAAGTCCCACACTCTGCGATTCAGGAACAGCTTCTTCCCCTCTGCCATCAGGGAGGAGGAACAGGAGCCTGAAGGCCCACACTCGACGATTCAGGAACAGCCTCTTCCCCTCTGCCATCAGGGAGGGGGAACAGGAGCCTGAAGACACACACTCAACGGTTCAGGAACAGCTTCTTCCCCTCTGCCATCAGCGAAGGGGCACAGGAGCCTGAAGACTCACACTCGGCGATTCAGGGACAGCTTCTTCCCCTCTGCCAAGAGGGTGGAGGTACAGGAGACTGAAGGCCCACACTGAACGATTCAGAAACAGCCTTTACCCCTCTGCCATCTGGGAGGGGTTCCAGGAGCCTGAAGACACACACTGAGCGATTCAGAAACAGCTTCTTCCCCTCTGCCACAAGGGAGGAGGTACAGGAGCCTGAAGACTCACACTCAGCGATTCAGGAACAGCTTCTTCCCCTCAGCCATCAGGGAGGAGGTACAGGAGCCTGAAGACACACACTCACTGATTCAGGAACACCTTCTTCCCCTCTGCCATCAGGGAGGAGGTACAGGAGCCTGAAGACACACACTCAGCAATTCAGGAACAGCTTCTTCCACTCCGCCATCATGGTGGAGGTACAGGAGCCTGAAGACACACACTCAACGGTTCAGGAACAGCTTCTTCCCCTCTGCCATCAGGGAGGGGGAACAGGAGCCTGAAGACTCACACTCAGCGATTCAGGGTCAGCTTCTTCCCCTCTGCCAAGAGGGTGGAGGTACAGGAGACTGAAGGCCCGCACTGAACGATTCAGGAACAGCCTTTACCCCTCTGCCATCAGGGAGGGTTTCCAGGAGCCTGAAGACACACACTGAGCGATTCAGAAACAGCTTCGTCCCCTCTGCCACCAGGGAGGAGGTACAGGAGCCTGAAGACTCACACTCAGCGATTCAGGAACAGCTTCTTCCCCTCTGCCATCAGGGAGGATGTACAGGAGCCTGAAGACACACACTCAGTGATTCAGGAACAGCTTCTTCCCCTCTGCCATCAGGGAGGAGGTAGAGGAGCCTAAAGACACACACTCAACGATTCAGGAACAGCTTCTTCCCCTCTGCCATCAGGGAGGGGGTGCAGGACCCTGAAGACGCACACACTCAACGATTCAGTAAAAGCTTCTTCCCCTCTGCCATCAGAGAGGAGCTACAGGAGCCTGAAGGCCCACACTCTGCGATTCAGGAACAGCTTCTTCCCCTCTGCCATCAGGGAGGAGGTACAGGAGCCTGAAGACACACACTCAGCAATTCAGGAACAGCTTCTTCCACTCCGCCATCAGGGTGGAGGTACAGGAGCCTGAAGACACACACTCAATGATTCAAGAGCAGCTTCTTCCCCTCTGCCATCAGGGAGGAGGTACAGGAGCCTTAAAGCCCACACTGAACGATTCAGGAAAAGCCTTTACCCCTCTGCCATCAGGGAGGGGTTCCAGGACCCTGAAGACAGACACTGAGCGATTCAGGAACAGCTTCTTCCCCTCTGCCATAAGGGAGGGTGTCAAGGAGCCTCAAGACACACACTCAATGATTCAGTAACAGCTTCTTCCCCTCTGCCATCAGGGAGGAGGTACAGGAGCCTGAAGACACACACTGAGCAATTCAGGAACAGCTTCTTCCTCTCTGCCATCAGGGTGGAGGTACAGGAGCCTGAAGACACACACTCAATGATTCAAGAGCAGCTTCTTCCCCTCTGCCATCAGAGAGGAGGTACAGGAGCCTGAAGGCCCACACTGAACGATTCAGGAACCCCCTTTAACCCTCTGCCAACAGTGAGGGGTTCCAGGACCCTGAAGACACACACTGAGCGATTCAGGAACAGCTTCTTACCCTCTGCCACGAGGGAGGAGGTACAGGAGCCTGAATACACACACTCAACGAATCAGGAACAGCTTCTTCCCCCCTGCCATCAGTGAGGAGGTACAGGAGCCTGAAGGCCCACACTCGACGATTCAGGAACAGCTTCGTCCCCTCTGCCATCAGGGAGGGGGTACAGGAGCATGAAGACACACACTCAATGATTCAGGAAAAGCTTCTTCCCCCTGCCATCAGCTGGGGGGTTCAGGAGCCTGAAGATACACACTGTGCGATTCAGGAACAGCTTCTTCCCCTCTGCCATCAGGGAGGGGGTACTGGAGCCTGAAGACACACACTTGATGTTTCTGGAACATCTTCTTCCCCTCTGCCATCAGGGAGGGGGTACAGGAGCCTGAAGGCCCACACTCGACAATTCAGGAACAGCTACTTCCCCTCTGCCATCAGGGAGGGTGTCAAGTAGCCTCAAGACACACACTCAATGATTCAGTAACAGCTTCTTCCCCTCTGCCATCAGGGAGGAAGTACAGGAGCCTGAAGGCCCACACTCGACAATTCAGGAACAGCTTCTTCCCCTCTGCCATCATAGAGGGTGTCAAGGAGCCTCAAGACACACACTCAATGATTCAGGAACATCTTCTTCCCCTCTGCCATAAGGGAGGGTGTCAAGGAGCCTCAAGACACACACTCAATGATTCAGGAACAGCTTCTTCCCCTCTGCCATCAGGGAGGGGGTACAGGAGCCTGAAGACAAACACTCAGCAATTCAGGGACAGCTTCTTCCCGTCTGCCATCAGGGAGTGGGTACAGGAGCCTGAAGGCCCACACTCAATGATTCAGGAACAGCTTCTTCCCCTCTGCCATCAGGGAGGAGGTACTGGAGCCTGAAGGCCCACACTCAACGATTCAGGAACAGCTTCTTCCCCTCTGCCATCAGGGAGGAAGTACAGGAGCCTGAAGGCCCACACTCGACAATTCAGTAACAGCTTCTTCCCCTCTGCCATCAGGGAAGAGGTACAGGAGCCTGAAGACACACACTCAATGATTCAGTAACAGCTTCTTCCCCTCTGCCATCAGGGAGGAGGTACAGGAGCCTGAAGGCCCACACTCTGCGATTCAGGAACAGCTTCTTCCCCTCTGCCATCAGGGAGGAGGAACAGGAGCCTGAAGGCCCACACTCGACGATTCAGGAACAGCCTCTTCCCCTCTGCCATCAGGGAGGAGGAACAGGAGCCTGAAGGCCCACACTCGACGATTCAGGAACAGCCTCTTCCCCTCTGCCATCAGGGAGGGGGTACAGGAGCCTGAAGAGACACACTCAACGGTTCAGGAACACCCTCTCCCCTCTGCCATCAGGGAGGGGGAACAGGAGCCTGAAGACACACACTCAACGGTTCAGGAACAGCTTCTTCCCCTCTGCCATCAGCGAGGGGGCACAGGAGCCTGAAGACTCACACTCAGCGATTCAGGGACAGCTTCTTCCCCTCTGCCAAGAGGGTGGAGGTACAGGAGACTGAAGGCCCACACTGAACGATTCAGAAACAGCCTTTACCCCTCTGCCATCTGGGAGGGGTTCCAGGAGCCTGAAGACACACACTGAGCGATTCAGAAACAGCTTCTTCCCCTCTGCCACAAGGGAGGAGGTACAGGAGCCTGAAGACTCACACTCAGCAATTCAGGAACAGCTTCTTCCCCTCAGCCATCAGGGAGGAGGTACTGGAGCCTGAAGACACACACTCAACGGTTCAGGAACACCTTCTCCCCTCTGCCATCAGGGAGGGGGAACAGGAGCCTGAAGACACACACTCAACGGTTCAGTAACAGCTTCTTCCCCTCTGCCATCAGCGAGGGGGCACAGGAGCCTGAAGACTCACACTCAGCGATTCAGGGACAGCTTCTTCCCCTCTGCCAAGAGGGTGGAGGTACAGGAGACTGAAGGCCCACACTGAACGATTCAGGAACAGCCTTTACCCCTCTGCCATCAGGGAGGGGTTCCAGGAGCCTGAAGACACACACTGAGCGATTCAGAAACAGCTTCTTCCCCTCTGCCACCAGGGAGGAGGTACAGGAGCCTGAAGACTTACACTCAGCGATTCAGGAACAGCTTCTTCCCCTCTGCCATCAGGGAGGAGGTAGAGGAGCCTAAAGACACACACTCAACGATTCAGGAACAGCTTCTTCCCCTCTGCCATCAGGGAGGGGGTGCAGGACCCTGAAGACGCACACACTCAACGATTCAGTAAAAGCTTCTTCCCCTCTGCCATCAGAGAGGAGCTACAGGAGCCTGAAGGCCCACACTCTGCGATTCAGGAACAGCTTCTTCCCCTCTGCCATCAGGGAGGAGGTACAGGAGCCTGAAGACACACACTCAACTGTTCAGGAACAGCTTCTTCCCCTCTGCCATCAGGGAGGAGGTACAGGAGCCTGAAAGCCCACACTGAACGATTCAGGAAAAGCCTTTACCCCTCTGCCATCAGGGAGGGGTTCCAGGACCCTGAAGACAGACACTGAGCGATTCAGGAACAGCTTCTTCCCCTCTGCCACGAGGGAGGAGGTACAGGAGCCTGAAGACACACATTCAGCGATTCAAGAACAGCTTCTTCTCCTCTGCCATCGGGGAGGAGGTACAGGAGCCTGAAGACACACACTTGATGTTTCAGGAACAGCTTCTTACCCTCTGCCATCGGGGAGGAGGTACAGGAGCCTGAAGACAAACATTCAGCGATTCAGGAACAGCTTCTTCCCCTCTGCCATCAGGCAGGAGGTACAGGAGCCTGAAGACACACACTTGATGTTTCAGGAACAGCTTCTTCCCCTCTGCCATCGGGGAGGAGGTACAGGAGCCTGAAGACACACAGTCAGCGATTCAGGAACAGCTTCTTCCCCTCTGCCATCAGGGAGGAGGTACAGGAGCCTGAAGACACACATTCAGCGATTCAGGAACAGCTTCTTCCCCTCTGCCATCAGGCAGGAGGTACAGGAGCCTGAAGACACACACTTGATGTTTCTGGAACAGCTTCTTCCCCTCTGCCATCAGGGAGGAGGTACAGGAGCCTGAAGACACACACTCAATGATTCAGGAACAGCTACTTCCCCTCTGCCATCAGGGATGGGGTACAGGTGCCTGAACACACACTCAGCAATTCAGGGACAGCTTCTTCCCCTCTGCCATCAGGGAGGGGGTACTGGAGCCTGAAGGCCCACACTCAACAATTCAGGAACAGCCACGTCGCCTCTGCCATCAGGGAGGGGGTACAGGAGCCTGAAGACAAACACTCAGCGATTCAGGGACAGCTTCTTCCCCTCTGCCATCAGGGAGTGGGTACTGGAGCCTGAAGGCCAACACTCAACAATTCAGGAACAGCCACGTCGCCTCTGCCATCAGGGAGGGGGTACAGGAGCCTGAAGACAAACACTCAGCGATTCAGGGACAGCTTCTTCCCCTCTGCCATCAGGTAGCGGGTACAGGAGCCTGAAGGCCCACACTCAATGATTCAGGAACAGCTTCTTCCCCTCTGCCATCAGGGAGGAGGAACAGGAGCCTGAAGGCCCACACTCGACAATTCAGGAACAGCTACTTCCCCTCTGCCATCAGAGAGGAGGTACAGGAGCCTGAAGGCCCACACTGAACGATTCAGGAACCCCCTTAACCCCTCTGCCATCAGAGAGGGGTTCCAGGACCCTGAAGACACACACTGAGCGATTCAGGAACAGCTTCTTCCCCTCTGCCACGAGGGAGGAGGTACTGGAGCCTGAATACACACACTCAACGAATCAGGAACAGCTTCTTCCCCTCTGCCACGAGGGAGGAGGTACAGGAGCCTGAAGGCCCACACTCAACGAATCAGGAACAGCCTCTTCGCCTCTGCCATCAGGGAGGAGGTACAGGAGACTGAAGGCGCACACTCAACGAATCAGGAACAGCTTCTTCCCCTCTGCCATCAGGGAGGGGGTACTGGAGCCTGAAGGCCCACATTCAACAATTCAGGAACAGCCTCTTCGCCTCTGCCATCAGGGAGGGGTAACAGGAGCCTGAAGACAAACACTCAGCGATTCAGGGACAGCTTCTTCCCGTCTGCCATTAGGGAGGAGGTACAGGAGCCTGAAGGCCCACACTCTGCGATTCAGGAACAGCTTCTTCCCCTCTGCCATCAGGGAGGAGGAACAGGAGCCTGAAGCCCCACACTCGACGATTCAGGAACAGCCTCTTCCCCTCTGCCATCAGGGAGGGGGTACAGGAGCCTGAAGAGACACACTCAACGGTTCAGGAACACCTTCTCCCCTCTGCCATCAGGGAGGGGGAACAGAAGCCTGAAGACACACACTCAACGGTTCAGGAACACCTTCTCCCCTCTGCCATCAGGGAGGGGGCACAGGAGACTGAAGACACACACTGAGCGATTCAGAAACAGCTTCTTCCCCACTGCCACCAGGGAGGAGGTACAGGAGCCTGAAGACTCACACTCAGCGATTCAGGAACAGCATCTTCCCCTCTGCCATCAGTGAGGAGGTACAGGAGCCTGAAGGCCCACACTCAACAATTCAGGAACAGCCTCTTCGCCTCTGCCATCAGGGAGGGGGTACAGGAGCCTGAAGACAAACACTCAGCGATTCAGGAACAGCTTCTTCCCCTCTGCCATCAGGGAGGGGGTACTGGCGCCTGAAGGCCCACACTCAACAATTCAGGAACAGCCTCTTCCCCTCTGCCATCAGGGAGTGGGTACAGGAGCCTGAAGGCCCACACTCGACAATTCAGGAACAGCTTCTACCCCTCTGCCATCAGGGAGGGTGTCAAGTAGCCTCAAGACACACACTCAATGATTCAGTAACAGCTTCTTCCCCTCTGCCATCAGGGAGGAGGAACAGGAGCCTGAAAGCCCACACTGAACGTTTCAGGAAAAGCCTTTACCCCTCTGCCATCAGGGAGGGGTTCCAGGACGCTGAAGACAGACACTGAGCGATTCAGGAACAGCTTCTTCCCCTCTGCCACCAGGGAGGAGGTACCGGAGCCTGAAGACACACATTCAGCGATTCAAGAACAGCTTCTTCTCCTCTGCCATCGGAGAGCAGGTACAGGAGCCTGAAGACACACACTTGATGTTTCAGGAACAGCTTCTTCCCCTCTGCCATCAGGGAGGAGGTACAGGAGCCTGAAGACACACACTTGATGTTTCAGGAACAGCTTCTTCCCCTCTGCCATCGGGGAGGAGGTACAGGAGACTGAAGACACACACTCAGCGATTCAGGAACAGCTGCTTCCCCTCTGCCATCAGGGAGGGGGTACTGGCGCCTGAAGGCCCACACTCAACAATTCAGGAACAGCCTCTTCGCCTCTGCCATCACGGAGGGGGTACAGGAGCCTGAAGACAAACACTCAGAGATTCAGGGACAGCTTCTTCCCGTCTGCCATCAGGGAGTGGGTACAGGAGCCTGAAGGCCCACACTCAATGATTCAGTAACAGCTTCTTCCCCTCTGCCATCAGAGAGGAAGTACAGGAGCCTGAAGGCCCACACTTGATGTTTCAGGAACAGCTTCTTCCCCTCTGCCATCGGGGAAGAGGTACAGGAGCCTGAAGACACACAGTCAGCGATTCAGGAACAGCTTCTTCCCCTCTGCCATCAGGGAGGAGGTACAGGAGCCTGAAGACACACATTCAGCGATTCAGGAACAGCTTCTTCCCCTCTGCCATCAGGGAGGAGGTACAGGAGCCTGAAGACACACACTTGATGTTTCAGGAACAGCTTCTTCCCCTCTGCCATCGGGGAGGAGGTACAGGAGCCTGAAGACACACACTCAGCGATTCAGGAACAGCTTCTTCCCCTCTGCCATCAGGGAGGAGGTACAGGAGCCTGAAGACACACACTCAGCAATTCAGGAACAGCTTCTTCCCCTCTGCCATCAGGGATGGGGTACAGGTGCCTGAACACACACTCAGCAATTCAGGGACAGCTTCTTCCCCTCTGCCATCAGGGAGGGGTTACAGGAGCCTGAAGACACACACTCAATGATTCAGGAACAGCTTCTTCCCCCTGCCATCAGCTAGGGGGTACAGGAGCCTGAATATACACACTGTGCGATTCAGGAACAGCTTCTTCCCCTCTGCCATCAGGGAGGGGGTACTGGAGCCTGAAGGCCCACACTCAACAATTCAGGAACAGCCACGTCGCCTCTGCCATCAGGGAGGGGGTACAGGAGCCTGAAGACAAACACTCAGCGATTCAGGGACAGCTTCTTCCCCTCTGCCATCAGGTAGCGGGTACAGGAGCCTGAAGGCCCACATTCGACAATTCAGGAACAGCTTCTTCCCCTCTGCCATAAGGGAGGGTGTCAAGGAGCCTCAAGACACACACTCAATGATTCAGTAACAGCTTCTTCCCCTCTGCCATCAGGTAGCGGGTACAGGAGCCTGAAGGCCCACACTCAATGATTCAGGAACAGCTTCTTCCCCTCTGCCATCAGGGAGGAGGAACAGGAGCCTGAAGGCCCACACTCGACAATTCAGGAACAGCTACTTCCCCTCTGCCATCAGAGAGGAGGTACAGGAGCCTGAAGGCCCACACTGAACGATTCAGGAACCCCCTTAACCCCTCTGCCATCAGAGAGGGGTTCCAGGACCCTGAAGACACACACTGAGCGATTCAGGAACAGCTTCTTCCCCTCTGCCACGAGGGAGGAGGTACTGGAGCCTGAATACACACACTCAACGAATCAGGAACAGCTTCTTCCCCTCTGCCACGAGGGAGGAGGTACAGGAGCCTGAAGGCCCACACTCAACGAATCAGGAACAGCCTCTTCGCCTCTGCCATCAGGGAGGAGGTACAGGAGACTGAAGGCCCACACTCAACGAATCAGGAACAGCTTCTTCCCCTCTGCCATCAGGGAGGGGGTACTGGAGCCTGAAGGCCCACATTCAACAATTCAGGAACAGCCTCTTCGCCTCTGCCATCAGGGAGGGGGTACAGGAGCCTGAAGACAAACACTCAGCGATTCAGGGACAGCTTCTTCCCGTCTGCCATCAGGGAGGAGGTACAGGAGCCTGAAGGCCCACACTCTGCGATTCAGGAACAGCTTCATCCCCTCTGCCATCAGGGAGGAGGAACAGGAGCCTGAAGCCCCACACTCGACGATTCAGGAACAGCCTCTTCCCCTCTGCCATCAGGGAGGAGGTACAGGAGCCTGAAGACACACACTTGATGTTTCAGGAACAGCTTCTTCCCCTCTGCCATTGGGGAGCAGGTACAGGAGACTGAAGACACACACTCAGCGATTCAGGAACAGCTGCTTCCCCTCTGCCATCAGGGAGGGGGTACTGGCGCCTGAAGGCCCACACTCAACAATTCAGGAACAGCCTCTTCGCCTCTGCCATCACGGAGGGGGTACAGGAGCCTGAAGACAAACACTCAGAGATTCAGGGACAGCTTCTTCCCGTCTGCCATCAGGGAGTGGGTACAGGAGCCTGAAGGCCCACACTCAATGATTCAGTAACAGCTTCTTCCCCTCTGCCATCAGAGAGGAAGTACAGGAGCCTGAAGGCCCACACTTGATGTTTCAGGAACAGCTTCTTCCCCTCTGCCATCGGGGAGGAGGTACAGGAGCCTGAAGACACACAGTCAGCGATTCAGGAACAGCTTCTTCCCCTCTGCCATCAGGGAGGAGGTACAGGAGCCTGAAGACACACATTCAGCGATTCAGGAACAGCTTCTTCCCCTCTGCCATCAGGGAGGAGGTACAGGAGCCTGAAGACACACACTTGATGTTTCAGGAACAGCTTCTTCCCCTCTGCCATCGGGGAGGAGGTACAGGAGCCTGAAGACACACACTCAGCGATTCAGGAACAGCTTCTTCCCCTCTGCCATCAGGGAGGAGGTACAGGAGCCTGAAGACACACACTCAGCAATTCAGGAACAGCTTCTTCCCCTCTGCCATCAGGGATGGGGTACAGGTGCCTGAACACACACTCAGCAATTCAGGGACAGCTTCTTCCCCTCTGCCATCAGGGAGGGGTTACAGGAGCCTGAAGACACACACTCAATGATTCAGGAACAGCTTCTTCCCCCTGCCATCAGCTAGGGGGTACAGGAGCCTGAATATACACACTGTGCGATTCAGGAACAGCTTCTTCCCCTCTGCCATCAGGGAGGGGGTACTGGAGCCTGAAGGCCCACACTCAACAATTCAGGAACAGCCACGTCGCCTCTGCCATCAGGGAGGGGGTACAGGAGCCTGAAGACAAACACTCAGCGATTCAGGGACAGCTTCTTCCCCTCTGCCATCAGGTAGCGGGTACAGGAGCCTGAAGGCCCACACTCGACAATTCAGGAACAGCTTCTTCCCCTCTGCCATAAGGGAGGGTGTCAAGGAGCCTCAAGACACACACTCAATGATTCAGTAAGAGCTTCTTCCCCTCTGCCATCAGGGAGGAGGAACAGGAGCCTGAAGCCCCACACTCGACGATTCAGGAACAGCCTCTTCCCCTCTGCCATCAGGGAGGGGGTACAGGAGCCTGAAGAGACACACTCAACGGTTCAGGAACACCTTCTCCCCTCTGCCATCAGGGAGGGGGAACAGAAGCCTGAAGACACACACCCAACGGTTCAGGAACACCTTCTCCCCTCTGCCATCAGGGAGGGGGCACAGGAGACTGAAGACACACACTGAGCGATTCAGAAAGAGCTTCTTCCCCTCTGCCACCAGGGAGGAGGTACAGGAGCCTGAAGACTCACACTCAGCGATTCAGGAACAGCATCTTCCCCTCTGCCATCAGTGAGGAGGTACAGGAGCCTGAAGGCCCACACTCAACAATTCAGGAACAGCCTCTTCGCCTCTGCCATCAGGGAGGGGGTACAGGAGCCTGAAGACAAACACTCAGCGATTCAGGAACAGCTTCTTCCCCTCTGCCATCAGGGAGGGGGTACTGGCGCCTGAAGGCCCACACTCAACAATTCAGGAACAGCCTCTTCCCCTCTGCCATCAGGGAGGAGGTACAGGAGCCTGAAGACACACACTTGATGTTTCAGGAACAGCTTCTTCCCCTCTGCCATCGGGGAGGAGGTACAGGAGACTGAAGACACACACTCAGCGATTCAGGAACAGCTGCTTCCCCTCTGCCATCAGGGAGGGGGTACTGGCGCCTGAAGGCCCACACTCAACAATTCAGGAACAGCCTCTTCGCCTCTGCCATCACGGAGGGGGTACAGGAGCCTGAAGACAAACACTCAGAGATTCAGGGACAGCTTCTTCCCGTCTGCCATCAGGGAGTGGGTACAGGAGCCTGAAGGCCCACACTCAATGATTCAGGAACAGCTTCTTCCCCTCTGCCATCGGGGAGGAGGTACAGGAGCCTGAAGACACACAGTCAGCGATTCAGGAACAGCTTCTTCCCCTCTGCCATCAGGGAGGAGGTACAGGAGCCTGAAGACACACATTCAGCGATTCAGGAACAGCTTCTTCCCCTCTGCCATCAGGGAGGAGGTACAGGAGCCTGAAGACACACACTCAGCGATTCAGGAACAGCTTCTTCCCCTCTGCCATCAGGGATGGGGTACAGGTGCCTGAACACACACTCAGCAATTCAGGGACAGCTTCTTCCCCTCTGCCATCAGGGAGGGGTTACAGGAGCCTGAAGACACACACTCAATGATTCAGGAACAGCTTCTTCCCCCTGCCATCAGCTAGGGGGTACAGGAGCCTGAAGATACACACTGTGCGATTCAGGAACAGCTTCTTCCCCTCTGCCATCAGGGAGGGGGTACAGGAGCCTGAAGACAAACACTCAGCGATTCAGGGACAGCTTCTTCCCCTCTGCCATCAGGTAGCGGGTACAGGAGCCTGAAGGCCCACACTCGACAATTCAGGAACAGCTTCTTCCCCTCTGCCATAAGGGAGGGTGTCAAGGAGCCTCAAGACACACACTCAATGATTCAGTAACAGCTTCTTCCCCTCTGCCATCAGCGAGGGGGTACAGGAGCATGAAGGCCCACACTCTGCGATTCAGGAACAGCTTCTTTCCCTGTGCCATCAGGGAGGAGGTACAGGAGCCTGAAGGCCCACACTGAACGATTCAGGAACAGCCTTTACCCCTCTGCCATCAGGGAGGGGTTCCAGGACCCTGAAGACAGACACTGAGCGATTCAGGAACAGCTTCTTCCCCTCTGCCACCAGGGAGGAGGTACAGGAGCCTGAAGACACATATTCAGCGATTCAAGAACAGCTTCTTCCCCTCTGCCATCAGGGAGGAGGTACAGGAGCCTGAAGACACACACTTGATGTTTCAGGAACAGCTTCTTCCCCTCTGCCATCGGGGAGGAGGTACAGGAGCCTGAAGACACACACTCAGCGATTCAGGGACAGCTTCTTCCCGTCTGCCATCAGGGAGGAGGTACAGGAGCCTGAAGGCCCACACTCTGCGATTCAGGAACAGCTTCATCCCCTCTGCCATCAGGGAGGAGGAACAGGAGCCTGAAGCCCCACACTCGACGATTCAGGAACAGCCTCTTCCCCTCTGCCATCAGGGAGGAGGTACAGGAGCCTGAAGACACACACTTGATGTTTCAGGAACAGCTTCTTCCCCTCTGCCATTGGGGAGCAGGTACAGGAGCCTGAAGACACACACTGAGCGATTCAGGAACAGCTTCTTCCCCTCTGCCATCAAAGAGGAGGTACAGGAGCCTGAAGACACACACTCAGCGATTCAGGAACAGCTGCTTCCCCTCTGCCATCAGGGAGGGGGTACTGGCGCCTGAAGGCCCACACTCAACAATTCAGGAACAGCCTCTTCGCCTCTGCCATCACGGAGGGGGTACAGGAGCCTGAAGACAAACACTCAGAGATTCAGGGACAGCTTCTTCCCGTCTGCCATCAGGGAGTGGGTACAGGAGCCTGAAGGCCCACACTCAATGATTCAGTAACAGCTTCTTCCCCTCTGCCATCAGAGAGGAAGTACAGGAGCCTGAAGGCTCACACTTGATGTTTCAGGAACAGCTTCTTCCCCTCTGCCATCGGGGAGGAGGTACAGGAGCCTGAAGACACACAGTCAGCGATTCAGGAACAGCTTCTTCCCCTCTGCCATCAGGGAGGAGGTACAGGAGCCTGAAGACACACATTCAGCGATTCAGGAACAGCTTCTTCCCCTCTGCCATCAGGGAGGAGGTACAGGAGCCTGAAGACACACACTTGATGTTTCAGGAACAGCTTCTTCCCCTCTGCCATCGGGGAGGAGGTACAGGAGCCTGAAGACACACACTCAGCGATTCAGGAACAGCTTCTTCCCCTCTGCCATTAGCGAGGAGGTACAGGAGCCTGAAGACACACACTCAGCAATTCAGGAACAGCTTCTTCCCCTCTGCCATCAGGGATGGGGTACAGGTGCCTGAACACACACTCAGCAATTCAGGGACAGCTTCTTCCCCTCTGCCATCAGGGAGGGGTTACAGGAGCCTGAAGACACACACTCAATGATTCAGGAACAGCTTCTTCCCCCTGCCATCAGCTAGGGGGTACAGGAGCCTGAATATACACACTGTGCGATTCAGGAACAGCTTCTTCCCCTCTGCCATCAGGGAGGGGGTACTGGAGCCTGAAGGCCCACACTCAACAATTCAGGAACAGCCACGTCGCCTCTGCCATCAGGGAGGGGGTACAGGAGCCTGAAGACAAACACTCAGCGATTCAGGGACAGCTTCTTCCCCTCTGCCATCAGGTAGCGGGTACAGGAGCCTGAAGGCCCACACTCGACAATTCAGGAACAGCTTCTTCCCCTCTGCCATAAGGGAGGGTGTCAAGGAGCCTCAAGACACACACTCAATGATTCAGTAACAGCTTCTTCCCCTCTGCCATCAGGTAGCGGGTACAGGAGCCTGAAGGCCCACACTCAATGATGCAGGAACAGCTTCTTCCCCTCTGCCATCAGGGAGGAGGAACAGGAGCCTGAAGGCCCACACTCGACAATTCAGGAACAACTACTTCCCCTCTGCCATCAGAGAGGAGGTACAGGAGCCTGAAGGCCCACACTGAACGATTCAGGAACCCCCTTAACCCCTCTGCCATCAGAGAGGGGTTCCAGGACCCTGAAGACACACACTGAGCGATTCAGGAACAGCTTCTTCCCCTCTGCCACGAGGGAGGAGGTACTGGAGCCTGAATACACACACTCAACGAATCAGGAACAGCTTCTTCCCCTCTGCCACGAGGGAGGAGGTACAGGAGCCTGAAGGCCCACACTCTGCGATTCAGGAACAGCTTCTTCCCCTCTGCCATCAGGGAGGAGGAACAGGAGCCTGAAGCCCCACACTCGACGATTCAGGAACAGCCTCTTCCCCTCTGCCATCAGGGAGGGGGTACAGGAGCCTGAAGAGACACACTCAACGGTTCAGGAACACCTTCTCCCCTCTGCCATCAGGGAGGGGGAACAGAAGCCTGAAGACACACACCCAACGGTTCAGGAACACCTTCTCCCCTCTGCCATCAGGGAGGGGGCACAGGAGACTGAAGACACACACTGAGCGATTCAGAAAGAGCTTCTTCCCCTCTGCCACCAGGGAGGAGGTACAGGAGCCTGAAGACTCACACTCAGCGATTCAGGAACAGCATCTTCCCCTCTGCCATCAGTGAGGAGGTACAGGAGCCTGAAGGCCCACACTCAACAATTCAGGAACAGCCTCTTCGCCTCTGAAATCAGGGAGGGGGTACAGGAGCCTGAAGACAAACACTCAGCGATTCAGGAACAGCTTCTTCCCCTCTGCCATCAGGGAGGGGGTACTGGCGCCTGAAGGCCCACACTCAACAATTCAGGAACAGCCTCTTCCCCTCTGCCATCAGGGAGGAGGTACAGGAGCCTGAAGACACACACTTGATGTTTCAGGAACAGCTTCTTCCCCTCTGCCATCGGGGAGGAGGTACAGGAGACTGAAGACACACACTCAGCGATTCAGGAACAGCTGCTTCCCCTCTGCCATCAGGGAGGGGGTACTGGCGCCTGAAGGCCCACACTCAACAATTCAGGAACAGCCTCTTCGCCTCTGCCATCACGGAGGGGGTACAGGAGCCTGAAGACAAACACTCAGAGATTCAGGGACAGCTTCTTCCCGTCTGCCATCAGGGAGTGGGTACAGGAGCCTGAAGGCCCACACTCAATGATTCAGGAACAGCTTCTTCCCCTCTGCCATCGGGGAGGAGGTACAGGAGCCTGAAGACACACAGTCAGCGATTCAGGAACAGCTTCTTCCCCTCTGCCATCAGGGAGGAGGTACAGGAGCCTGAAGACACACATTCAGCGATTCAGGAACAGCTTCTTCCCCTCTGCCATCAGGGAGGAGGTACAGGAGCCTGAAGACACACACTCAGCGATTCAGGAACAGCTTCTTCCCCTCTGCCATCAGGGATGGGGTACAGGTGCCTGAACACACACTCAGCAATTCAGGGACAGCTTCTTCCCCTCTGCCATCAGGGAGGGGTTACAGGAGCCTGAAGACACACACTCAATGATTCAGGAACAGCTTCTTCCCCCTGCCATCAGCTAGGGGTTACAGGAGCCTGAAGATACACACTGTGCGATTCAGGAACAGCTTCTTCCCCTCTGCCATCAGGGAGGGGGTACAGGAGCCTGAAGACAAACACTCAGCGATTCAGGGACAGCTTCTTCCCCTCTGCCATCAGGTAGCGGGTACAGGAGCCTGAAGGTCCACACTCGACAATTCAGGAACAGCTTCTTCCCCTCTGCCATAAGGGAGGGTGTCAAGGAGCCTCAAGACACACACTCAATGATTCAGTAACAGCTTCTTCCCCTCTGCCATCAGCGAGGGGGTACAGGAGCATGAAGGCCCACACTCTGCGATTCAGGAACAGCTTCTTTCCCTGTGCCATCAGGGAGGAGGTACAGGAGCCTGAAGGCCCACACTGAACGATTCAGGAACAGCCTTTACCCCTCTGCCATCAGGGAGGGGTTCCAGGACCCTGAAGACAGACACTGAGCGATTCAGGAACAGCTTCTTCCCCTCTGCCACCAGGGAGGAGGTACAGGAGCCTGAAGACACATATTCAGCGATTCAAGAACAGCTTCTTCTCCTCTGCCATCGGGGAGGAGGTACAGGAGCCTGAAGACACACACTTGATGTTTCAGGAACAGCTTCTTCCCCTCTGCCATCGGGGAGGAGGTACAGGAGCCTGAAGACACACACTCAGCGATTCAGGAACAGCTTCTTCCCCTCTGCCATCAGGGAGGAGGTACAGGAGCCTGAAGACACACACTTGATGTTTCAGGAACAGCTTCTTCCCCTCTGCCATCAGGGAGGAGGTACAGGAGCCTGAAGACACACACTCAATGATTCAGGAACAGCTTCTTCCCCTCTGCCATCAGGGATGGGGTACAGGTGCCTGAACACACACTCAGCAATTCAGGGACAGCTTCTTCCCCTCTGCCATCAGGGAGGGGGTACAGGAGCCTGAAGACACACACTCAATGATTCAGGAACAGCTTCTTCCCCTGCCATCAGCTAGGGGGTACAGGAGCCTGAAGATACACACTGTGCGATTCAGGAACAGCTTCTTCCCCTCTGCCATCAGGGAGGGGGTACTGGAGCCTGAAGGCCCACACACAACAATTCAGAAACAGCCACGTCGCCTCTGCCATCAGGGAGGGGGTACAGGAGCCTGAAGACAAACACTCAGCGATTCAGGGACAGCTTCTTCCCCTCTGCCATCAGGGAGGGGGTACTGGAGCCTGAAGGCCCACACTCAATGATTCAGGAACAGCTTCTTCCCCTCTGCCATCAGGGAGGAGGTACAGGAGCCTGAAGGCCCACACTCAACAATTCAGGAACAGCCTCTTCCCCTCTGCCATCAGGGAGTGGGTACAGGAGCCTGAAGGCCCACACTCAATGATTCAGGAACAGCTTCTTCCCCTCTGCCATCAGGGAGGAAGTACAGGAGCCTGAAGGCCCACACTCGACAATTCAGGAACAGCTTCTTCCCCTCTGCCATCAGGGAGGAGGTACAGGAGCCTGAAGGCAAACACTCTGCGATTCAGGAACAGCTTCTTCCCCTCTGCCATCAGGGAGGAGGAACAGGAGCCTGAAAGCCCACACTGAACGACTCAGGAAAAGCCTTTACCCCTCTGCCCTCAGGGAGGGGTTCCAGGACCCTGAAGACAGACACTGAGCGATTCAGGAACAGCTTCTTCCCCTCTGCCACCAGGGAGGTGGTACCGGAGCCTGAAGACACACATTCAGCGATTCAAGAACAGCTTCTTCTCCTCTGCCATCGGAGAGGAGGTACAGGAGCCTGAAGACACACACTTGATGTTTCAGGAACAGCTTCTTCCCCTCTGCCATCAGGGAGGAGGTACAGGAGCCTGAAGACACACACTTGATGTTTCAGGAACAGCTTCTTCCCCTCTGCCATCGGGGAGGAGGTACAGGAGCCTGAAGACACACACTCAGTGATTCAGGAACAGCTTCTTCCCCTCTGCCATCAGGGAGGAGGTACAGGAGCCTGAAGGCCCACACTCAACAATTCAGGAAAAGCCTCTTCGCCTCTGCCATCAGGGAGGGGGTACAGGAGCCTGAAGACAAACACTCAGCGATTCAGGGACAGCTTCTTCCCGTCTGCCATCAGGGAGTGGGTACAGGAGCCTGAAGGCCCACACTCAATGATTCAGTAACAGCTTCTTCCCCTCTGCCATCAGGGAGGAAGTACAGGAGCCTGAAGGCCCACACTCGACAATTCAGGGACAGCTTCTACCCCTCTGCCATCAGGGAGGAGGAACAGGAGTCTGAAGAGACACACTCAACGGTTCAGGAACACCTTCTCCCCTCTGCCATCAGGGAGGAGGTACAGGAGCCAGAAGGCCCACACTGAACGATTCAGGAACAGCCTTTACCCCTCTGCCATCAGGGAGGGGTTCCAGGACCCTGAAGACAGACACTGAGCGATTCAGGAACTGCTTCTTCCCCTCTGCCACCAGCGAGGAGGTACAGGAGCCTGAAGACACACTCAGCAATTCAGGAACAGCTTCTTCCCCCTGCCATCAGCTAGGGGGCACAGGAGCCTGAAGATACACACTGTGCGATTCAGGAACAGCTTCTTCCCCTCTGCCATCAGGGAGGGGGTACAGGAGCCTGAAGACACACACTCAATGATTCAGGAACAGCTTCTTCCCCTCTGCCATCAGGGAGGAGGTACAGGAGCCTGAAGGCCCACACTCAACAATTCAGGAACAGCCTCTTCCCCTCTGCCATCAGGGAGTGGGTACAGGAGCCTGAAGGCCCACACTCAATGATTCAGGAACAGCTTCTTCTCCTCTGCCATCAGGGAGGAAGTACAGGAGCCTGAAGGCCCACACTCGACAATTCAGGAACAGCTTCTTCCCCTCTGCCATCAGGGAGGAGGTACAGGAGCCTGAAGGCCCACACTCGACAATTCAGGAACAGCTTCTTCCCCTCTGCCATAAGGGAGGGTGTCAAGGAGCCTCAAGACACACACTCAATGATTCAGTCACAGCTTCTTCCCCTCTGCCATCAGGTAGCGGGTACAGTAGCCTGAAGGCCCACACTCAATGATGCAGGAACAGCTTCTTCCCCTCTGCCATCAGGGAGGAGGAACAGGAGCCTGAAGGCCCACACTCGACAATTCAGGAACAGCTACTTCCCCTCTGCCATCAGAGAGGAGGTACAGGAGCCTGAAGGCCCACACTGAACGATTCAGGAACCCCCTTAACCCCTCTGCCATCAGAGAGGGGTTCCAGGACCCTGAAGACACACACTGAGCGATTCAGGAACAGCTTCTTCCCCTCTGCCACGAGGGAGGAGGTACTGGAGCCTGAATACACACACTCAACGAATCAGGAACAGCTTCTTCCCCTCTGCCACGAGGGAGGAGGTACAGGAGCCTGAAGGCCCACACTCTGCGATTCAGGAACAGCTTCTTCCCCTCTGCCATCAGGGAGGAGGAACAGGAGCCTGAAGCCCCACACTCGACGATTCAGGAACAGCCTCTTCCCCTCTGCCATCAGGGAGGGGGTACAGGAGCCTGAAGAGACACACTCAACGGTTCAGGAACACCTTCTCCCCTCTGCCATCAGGGAGGGGGAACAGAAGCCTGAAGACACACACCCAACGGTTCAGGAACACCTTCTCCCCTCTGCCATCAGGGAGGGGGCACAGGAGACTGAAGACACACACTGAGCGATTCAGAAAGAGCTTCTTCCCCTCTGCCACCAGGGAGGAGGTACAGGAGCCTGAAGACTCACACTCAGCGATTCAGGAACAGCATCTTCCCCTCTGCCATCAGTGAGGAGGTACAGGAGCCTGAAGGCCCACACTCAACAATTCAGGAACAGCCTCTTCGCCTCTGCCATCAGGGAGGGGGTACAGGAGCCTGAAGACAAACACTCAGCGATTCAGGAACAGCTTCTTCCCCTCTGCCATCAGGGAGGGGGTACTGGCGCCTGAAGGCCCACACTCAACAATTCAGGAACAGCCTCTTCCCCTCTGCCATCAGGGAGGAGGTACAGGAGCCTGAAGACACACACTTGATGTTTCAGGAACAGCTTCTTCCCCTCTGCCATCGGGGAGGAGGTACAGGAGACTGAAGACACACACTCAGCGATTCAGGAACAGCTGCTTCCCCTCTGCCATCAGGGAGGGGGTACTGGCGCCTGAAGGCCCACACTCAACAATTCAGGAACAGCCTCTTCGCCTCTGCCATCACGGAGGGGGTAGAGGAGCCTGAAGACAAACACTCAGAGATTCAGGGACAGCTTCTTCCCGTCTGCCATCAGGGAGTGGGTACAGGAGCCTGAAGGCCCACACTCAATGATTCAGGAACAGCTTCTTCCCCTCTGCCATCGGGGAGGAGGTACAGGAGCCTGAAGACACACAGTCAGCGATTCAGGAACAGCTTCTTCCCCTCTGCCATCAGGGAGGAGGTACAGGAGCCTGAAGACACACATTCAGCGATTCAGGAACAGCTTCTTCCCCTCTGCCATCAGGGAGGAGGTACAGGAGCCTGAAGACACACACTCAGCGATTCAGGAACAGCTTCTTCCCCTCTGCCATCAGGGATGGGGTACAGGTGCCTGAACACACACCCAGCAATTCAGGGACAGCTTCTTCCCCTCTGCCATCAGGGAGGGGTTACAGGAGCCTGAAGACACACACTCAATGATTCAGGAACAGCTTCTTCCCCCTGCCATCAGCTAGGGGGTACAGGAGCCTGAAGATACACACTGTGCGATTCAGGAACAGCTTCTTCCCCTCTGCCATCAGGGAGGGGGTACAGGAGCCTGAAGACAAACACTCAGCGATTCAGGGACAGCTTCTTCCCCTCTGCCATCAGGTAGCGGGTACAGGAGCCTGAAGGCCCACACTCGACAATTCAGGAACAGCTTCTTCCCCTCTGCCATAAGGGAGGGTGTCAAGGAGCCTCAAGACACACACTCAATGATTCAGTAACAGCTTCTTCCCCTCTGCCATCAGCGAGGGGGTACAGGAGCATGAAGGCCCACACTCTGCGATTCAGGAACAGCTTCTTTCCCTGTGCCATCAGGGAGGAGGTACAGGAGCCTGAAGGCCCACACTGAACGATTCAGGAACAGCCTTTACCCCTCTGCCATCAGGGAGGGGTTCCAGGACCCTGAAGACAGACACTGAGCGATTCAGGAACAGCTTCTTCCCCTCTGCCACCAGGGAGGAGGTACAGGAGCCTGAAGACACATATTCAGCGATTCAAGAACAGCTTCTTCTCCTCTGCCATCGGGGAGGAGGTACAGGAGCCTGAAGACACACACTTGATGTTTCAGGAACAGCTTCTTCCCCTCTGCCATCGGGGAGGAGGTACAGGAGCCTGAAGACACACACTCAGCGATTCAGGAACAGCTTCTTCCCCTCTGCCATCAGGGAGGAGGTACAGGAGCCTGAAGACACACACTTGATGTTTCAGGAACAGCTTCTTCCCCTCTGCCATCAGGGAGGAGGTACAGGAGCCTGAAGACACACACTCAATGATTCAGGAACAGCTTCTTCCCCTCTGCCATCAGGGATGGGGTACAGGTGCCTGAACACACACTCAGCAATTCAGGGACAGCTTCTTCCCCTCTGCCATCAGGGAGGGGGTACAGGAGCCTGAAGACACACACTCAATGATTCAGGAACAGCTTCTTCCCCTGCCATCAGCTAGGGGGTACAGGAGCCTGAAGATACACACTGTGCGATTCAGGAACAGCTTCTTCCCCTCTGCCATCAGGGAGGGGGTACTGGAGCCTGAAGGCCCACACACAACAATTCAGAAACAGCCACGTCGCCTCTGCCATCAGGGAGGGGGTACAGGAGCCTGAAGACAAACACTCAGCGATTCAGGGACAGCTTCTTCCCCTCTGCCATCAGGGAGGGGGTACTGGAGCCTGAAGGCCCACACTCAATGATTCAGGAACAGCTTCTTCCCCTCTGCCATCAGGGAGGAGGTACAGGAGCCTGAAGGCCCACACTCAACAATTCAGGAACAGCCTCTTCCCCTCTGCCATCAGGGAGTGGGTACAGGAGCCTGAAGGCCCACACTCAATGATTCAGGAACAGCTTCTTCCCCTCTGCCATCAGGGAGGAAGTACAGGAGCCTGAAGGCCCACACTCGACAATTCAGGAACAGCTTCTTCCCCTCTGCCATCAGGGAGGAGGTACAGGAGCCTGAAGGCAAACACTCTGCGATTCAGGAACAGCTTCTTCCCCTCTGCCATCAGGGAGGAGGAACAGGAGCCTGAAAGCCCACACTGAACGACTCAGGAAAAGCCTTTACCCCTCTGCCCTCAGGGAGGGGTTCCAGGACCCTGAAGACAGACACTGAGCGATTCAGGAACAGCTTCTTCCCCTCTGCCACCAGGGAGGTGGTACCGGAGCCTGAAGACAACATTCAGCGATTCAAGAACAGCTTCTTCTCCTCTGCCATCGGAGAGGAGGTACAGGAGCCTGAAGACACACACTTGATGTTTCAGGAACAGCTTCTTCCCCTCTGCCATCAGGGAGGAGGTACAGGAGCCTGAAGACACACACTTGATGTTTCAGGAACAGCTTCTTCCCCTCTGCCATCGGGGAGGAGGTACAGGAGCCTGAAGACACACACTCAGTGATTCAGGAACAGCTTCTTCCCCTCTGCCATCAGGGAGGAGGTACAGGAGCCTGAAGGCCCACACTCAACAATTCAGGAAAAGCCTCTTCGCCTCTGCCATCAGGGAGGGGGTACAGGAGCCTGAAGACAAACACTCAGCGATTCAGGGACAGCTTCTTCCCGTCTGCCATCAGGGAGTGGGTACAGGAGCCTGAAGGCCCACACTCAATGATTCAGTAACAGCTTCTTCCCCTCTGCCATCAGGGAGGAAGTACAGGAGCCTGAAGGCCCACACTCGACAATTCAGGGACAGCTTCTACCCCTCTGCCATCAGGGAGGAGGAACAGGAGTCTGAAGAGACACACTCAACGGTTCAGGAACACCTTCTCCCCTCTGCCATCAGGGAGGAGGTACAGGAGCCAGAAGGCCCACACTGAACGATTCAGGAACAGCCTTTACCCCTCTGCCATCAGGGAGGGGTTCCAGGACCCTGAAGACAGACACTGAGCGATTCAGGAACTGCTTCTTCCCCTCTGCCACCAGCGAGGAGGTACAGGAGCCTGAAGACACACTCAGCAATTCAGGAACAGCTTCTTCCCCCTGCCATCAGCTAGGGGGCACAGGAGCCTGAAGATACACACTGTGCGATTCAGGAACAGCTTCTTCCCCTCTGCCATCAGGGAGGGGGTACAGGAGCCTGAAGACACACACTCAATGATTCAGGAATAGCTTCTTCCCCTCTGCCATCAGGGAGGAGGTACAGGAGCCTGAAGGCCCACACTCAACAATTCAGGAACAGCCTCTTCCCCTCTGCCATCAGGGAGTGGGTACAGGAGCCTGAAGGCCCACACTCAATGATTCAGGAACAGCTTCTTCCCCTCTGCCATCAGGGAGGAAGTACAGGAGCCTGAAGGCCCACACTCTGCGATTCAGGAACAGCTTCTTCCCCTCTGCCATCAGGGAGGAGGTACAGTGGCCTGAAGACACACACTCAACTATTCAGGAACAGCTTCTTCCCCTCTGCTATCATGGAAGGGGTCCTGGGGCCTGAAGACACACATTCAGCGATTCAGGAAAAGCTTCTTCCCCTCTGCCATCAGGGAGGAGGTACAGTGGCCTGAAGACACACACTCAATGATTCAGGAACAGCTTCTTCCCCTCTGCTATCATGGAAGGGGTCCTGGGGCCTGAAGACACACATTCAGCGATTCAGGAAAAGCTTCTTCCCCTCTGCCATCAGGGAGGAGGTACAGTGGCCTGAAGACACACACTCAATGATTCAGGAACAGCTTCTTCCCCTCTGCCATCATGGAAGGGGTCCTGGGGCCTGAAGACACACATTCAGCGATTCTGGAACAGCTTCTTCCCCTCTGCCATCAGTGAGGAGGTACAGGAGCCTGAAGACACACCCTTGACAATTCAGGAACAGCTTCTCCCCCTCAGCCATCAGGGAGGAGGTACAGGAGCCTGAAGACACACACTCAATGATTCAGGAACAGCTTCTTCCCCTCTGCCATCATGGAAGGGGTCATGGGGCCTGAAGACACACATTCAGCGATTCAGGAACAGCTTCTTCCCCTCTGCCATCAGGGAGGAGGTACAGGAGCCTGAAGACACACCCTTGACGATTCAGGAACAGCTTCTTCCCCTCTGCCATCAGGGAGGAGGTACAAGAGCTTGAAGACACACCCTTGACAATTCAGGAACAGCTTCTCCCCCTCAGCCATCAGGGAGGAGGTTAAGGAGCCTGAAGGCCCACACTCAACGATTCAGGAACAGCTTCTTCTCCTCTGCCATCAGGGAGGAGGTACAGAGGGCTGAAGACAACACTCAATGATTCCGGAACAGCTTTTTCCCCTCTGCCATCAGGGAGGGGGACCTGCGGCCTGAAGACACACATTCAGCGATTCAAGAACAGCTTCTTCCCCTCTGCCATCGGGGAGGAGGTACAGGAGCCTGAAGACACACACTCAACGATTCAGGAACAGCTTCTTCACCTCTGCCATTAGGGATGGGGTACAGGTGGCTGAAGACACACTGCGCGATTCAGGAACAGCTTCTTCCCCTCTGCCACCAGGGAGGAGGTACAGGAGCCTGAAGACACACTCAGCGATTCAGGGACAGCTTCTTCCCCTCTGCCATCAGGGAGGGGGTACTGGAGCCTGAAGGCCAACACTCAACAATTCAGGAACAGCCACGTCGCCTCTGCCATCAGGAGGGGGTACAGGAGCCTGAAGACAAACACTCAGCGATTCAGGGACAGCTTCTTCCCCTCTGCCATCAGGTAGCGGGTACAGGAGCCTGAAGGCCCACACTCAATGATTCAGGAACAGCTTCTTCCCCTCTGCCATCAGGGAGGAGGAACAGGAGCCTGAAGGCCCACACTCGACAATTCAGGAACAGCTACTTCCCCTCTGCCATCGGGTAGGAGGTACAGGAGCCTGAAGACACACACTCAGCGATTCAGGAACAGCTACTTCCCCTCTGCCATCAGGGAGGAGGTACAGGAGCCTGAAGGCCCACACTGAACGATTCAGGAACCCCCTTTACCCCTCTGCCATCAGAGAGGGGTTCCAGGACCCTGAAGACACACACTGAGCGATTCAGGAACAGCTTCTTCCCCTCTGCCACGAGGGAGGAGGTACTGGAGCCTGAATACACACACTCAACAAATCAGGAACAGCTTCTTCCCCTCTGCCATCAGGGAGGAGGAACAGGAGCCTGAAGAGACACACTCAACGGTTCAGGAACACCTTCTCCCCTCTGCCATCAGGGAGGAGGTACAGGAGCCTGAAGACACACACTTGATGTTTCAGGAACAGCTTCTTCCCCTCTGCCATCGGGGAGGAGGTACAGGAGCCTGAAGACACACACTCAGCGATTCAGGAACAGCTTCTTCCCCTCTGCCACCAGGGAGGAGGTACAGGAGCCTGAAGACACACATTCAGCGATTCAGGAACAGCTTCTTCCCCTCTGCCACCAGGGAGGAGGTACAGGAGCCTGAAGACACACACTTGATGTATCAGGAACAGCTTCTTCCCCTCTGCCATCAGGGAGGAGGTACAGGAGCCTGAAGACACACATTCAGCGATTCAGGAACAGCTTCTTCCCCTCTGCCACTAGGGAGGAGGTACAGGAGCCTGAAGACACACACTTGATGTATCAGGAACAGCTTCTTCCCCTCTGCCATCAGGGAAGAGGTACAGGAGCCTGAAGACACACACTCAATGATTCAGGAACAGCTTCTTCCCCTCTGCCATCAGGGATGGGGTACAGGTGCCTGAACACACACTCAGCAATTCAGGGACAGCTTCTTCCCCTCTGCCATCAGGGAGGGGTTACAGGAGCCTGAAGACACACACTCAGTGAATCAGGAACAGCTTCTTCCCCCTGCCATCAGCTAGGGGGTACAGGAGCCTGAAGATACACACTGTGCGATTCAGGAACAGCTTCTTCCCCTCTGCCATCAGCGAGAGGGGTACAGGAGCATGAAGGCCCACACTCTGCGTTTCAGGAACAGCTTCTTTCCCTGTGCCATCAGGGAGGAGGTACAGGAGCCAGAAGGCCCACACTGAACGATTCAGGAACATCCTTTACCCCTCTGCCATCAGGGAGGGGTTCCAGGACCCTGAAGACAGACACTGAGCGATTCAGGAACAGCTTCTTCCCCTCTGCCACCAGGGAGGAGGTACAGGAGCCTGAAGACACACTCAGCAATTCAGGAACAGCTTCTTCCCCCTGCCATCAGCTAGGGGGTACAGGAGCCTGAAGATACTCACTGTGCGATTCAGGAACAGCTTCTTCCCCTCTGCCATCAGGGAGGGGGTACTGGAGCCTGAAGGCCCACACTCAACAATTCAGGAACAGCCACGTCGCCTCTGCCATCAGGGAGGGGGTACAGGAGCCTGAAGACAAACACTCAATGATTCAGGAACAGCTTCTTTCCCTCTGCCATCAGGGAGGAGGTACAGGAGCCTGAAGACTCACACTCAGCGATTCAGGAACAGCATCTTCCCCTCTGCCATCAGTGAGGAGCTACAGGAGCCTGAAGGCCCACACTCGACGATTCAGGAACAGCTTCTTCCCCTCTGCCATCAGTGAGGAGGTACAGGAGCCTGAAGGCCCACACTCGACGATTCAGGAACAGCTTCTTCCCCTCTGCCACCAGGGAGGAGGTACAGGAGCCTGAAGACACACTCAGCGATTCAGGGACAGCTTCTTCCCCTCTGCCATCAGGGAGGGGGTACTGGAGCCTGAAGGCCAACACTCAACAATTCAGGAACAGCCACGTCGCCTCTGCCATCAGGAGGGGGTACAGGAGCCTGAAGACAAACACTCAGCGATTCAGGGACAGCTTCTTCCCCTCTGCCATCAGGTAGCGGGTACAGGAGCCTGAAGGCCCACACTCAATGATTCAGGAACAGCTTCTTCCCCTCTGCCATCAGGGAGGAGGAACAGGAGCCTGAAGGCCCACACTCGACAATTCAGGAACAGCTACTTCCCCTCTGCCATCGGGTAGGAGGTACAGGAGCCTGAAGACACACACGCAGCGATTCAGGAACAGCTACTTCCCCTCTGCCATCAGGGAGGAGGTACAGGAGCCTGAAGGCCCACACTGAACGATTCAGGAACCCCCTTTACCCCTCTGCCATCAGAGAGGGGTTCCAGGACCCTGAAGACACACACTGAGCGATTCAGGAACAGCTTCTTCCCCTCTGCCACGAGGGAGGAGGTACTGGAGCCTGAATACACACACTCAACAAATCAGGAACAGCTTCTTCCCCTCTGCCATCAGGGAGGAGGAACAGGAGCCTGAAGAGACACACTCAACGGTTCAGGAACACCTTCTCCCCTCTGCCATCAGGGAGGAGGTACAGGAGCCTGAAGACACACACTTGATGTTTCAGGAACAGCTTCTTCCCCTCTGCCATCGGGGAGGAGGTACAGGAGCCTGAAGACACACACTCAGCGATTCAGGAACAGCTTCTTCCCCTCTGCCACCAGGGAGGAGGTACAGGAGCCTGAAGACACACATTCAGCGATTCAGGAAC
Organism: Hypanus sabinus; assembly: GCF_030144855.1. NCBI lineage: Eukaryota > Metazoa > Chordata > Chondrichthyes > Myliobatiformes > Dasyatidae > Hypanus > Hypanus sabinus. Next base: position 187,623 of record NW_026781698.1, read on the forward strand.
AGCTTCTTCCCCTCTGCCACCAGGGAGGAGGTACAGGAGCCTGAAGACACACACTTGATGTATCAGGAACAGCTTCTTCCCCTCTGCCATCAGGGAGGAGGTACAGGAGCCTGAAGACACACATTCAGCGATTCAGGAACAGCTTCTTCCCCTCTGCCACTAGGGAGGAGGTACAGGAGCCTGAAGACACACACTTGATGTATCAGGAACAGCTTCTTCCCCTCTGCCATCAGGGAAGAGGTACAGGAGCCTGAAGACACACACTCAATGATTCAGGAACAGCTTCTTCCCCTCTGCCATCAGGGATGGGGTACAGGTGCCTGAACACACACTCAGCAATTCAGGGACAGCTTCTTCCCCTCTGCCATCAGGGAGGGGTTACAGGAGCCTGAAGACACACACTCAGTGAATCAGGAACAGCTTCTTCCCCCTGCCATCAGCTAGGGGGTACAGGAGCCTGAAGATACACACTGTGCGATTCAGGAAAAGCTTCTTCCCCTCTGCCATAAGGGAGGGTGTCAAGGAGCCTCAAGACACACACTCAATGATTCAGGAACAGCATCTTCCCCTCTGCCATCAGTGAGGAGGTACAGGAGCCTGAAGGCCCACACTCAATGATTCAGGAACAGCTTCTTCTCCTCTGCCATCAGTGAGGAGGTACAGGAGCCTGAAGGCCCACACTCGACGATTCAGGAACAGCTTCTTCCCCTCTGCCATCAGGGAGGGGGTACAGGAGCATGAAGACACACACTCAATGATTCAGGAACAGCTTCTTCCCCCTGCCATCAGCTGGGGGGTTCAGGAGCCTGAAGATAAACACTGTGCGATTCAGGAACAGCTTCTTCCCCTCTGCCATCAGGGAGGGGGTACTGGCGCCTGAAGGCCCACACTCAACAATTCAGGAACAGCCTCTTCGCCTCTGCCATCAGGGAGGGGGTACAGGAGCCTGAAGACAAACACTCAGCGAATCAGGGACAGCTTCTTCCCGTCTGCCATCAGGGAGTGGGTACAGGAGCCTGAAGACACACACTCAATGATTCAGAAACAGCTTCTTCCCCTCTGCCATCAGGGTGGAGGTACAGGAGCCTGAAGGCCCACACTCTGCGATTCAGGAACAGCTTCTTCCCCTCTGCCATCAGGGAGGAGGAACAGGAGCCTGAAGGCCCACACTCAACGATTCAGGAACAGCCTCTTCCCCTCTGCCATCAGGGAGGGGTACAGGAGCCTGAAGACACACTCTCAACTGTTCAGGAACACCTTCTCCCCTCTGCCATCAGGGAGGGGGCACAGGAGCCTGAAGACTCACACTCAGCGATTCAGGGACAGCTTCTTCCCCTCTGCCAAGAGGGTGGAGGTACAGGAGACTGAAGGCCCACACTGAACGATTCAGGAACAGCCTTTACCCCTCTGCCATCAGGGAGGGGTTCCAGGAGCCTGAAGACACACACTCAATGATTCAAGAGCAGCTTCTTCCCCTCTGCCATCAGGGAGGAGGTACAGGAGCCTTAAAGCCCACACTGAACGATTCAGGAAAAGCCTTAACCCCTCTGCCATCAGGGAGGGGTTCCAGGACCCTGAAGACAGACACTGAGCGATTCAGGAACAGCTTCTTCCCCTCTGCCACCAGGGAGGAGTACAGGAGCCTGAAGACACACATTCAGCGATTCAAGAACAGCTTCTTCTCCTCTGCCATCGGGGAGGAGGTACAGGAGCCTGAAGACACACACTTGATGTTTCAGGAACAGCTTCTTCCCCTCTGCCATCGGGGAGGAGGTACAGGAGCCTGACGACACACACTCAGCGATTCAGGAACAGCTTCTTCCCCTCTGCCATCAGGGAGGAGGTACAGGAGCCTGAAGACACACATTCAGCGATTCAGGAACAGCTTCTTCCCCTCTGCCATCAGGGAGGAGGTACAGGAGCCTGAAGACACACACTTGATGTTTCAGGAACAGCTTCTTCCCCTCTGCCATCAGGGAGGAGGTACAGGAGCCTGAAGACACACACTCAATGATTCAGGAACAGCTTCTTCCCCTCTGCCATCAGGGATGGGGTACAGGTGCCTGAACACACACTCAGCAATTCAGGGACAGCTTCTTCCCCTCTGCCATCAGGGAGGGGGTACAGGATCCTGAAGACACACACTCAATGATTCAGGAACAGCTTCTTCCCCCTGCCATCAGCTAGGGGGTACAGGAGCCTGAAGATACACACTGTGCGATTCAGGAACAGCTTCTTCCCCTCTGCCATCAGGGAGGGGGTACTGGAGCCTGAAGGCCCACACTCAACAATTCAGGAACAGCCACGTCGCCTCTGCCATCAGGGAGGGGGTACAGGAGCCTGAAGACAAACACTCAGCGATTCAGGGACAGCTTCTTCCCCTCTGCCATCAGGTAGCGGGTACAGGAGCCTGAAGGCCCACACTCAATGGTTCAGGAACAGCTTCTTCCCCTCTGCCATCAGGGAGGAGGAACAGGAGCCTGAAGGCCCACACTCGACAATTCAGGAACAGCTACTTCCCCTCTGCCATCGGGGAGGAGGTACAGGAGCCTGAAGACACACACTCAGCGATTCAGGAACAGCTACTTCCCCTCTGCCATCAGGGAGGAGGTACAGGAGCCTGAAGGCCCACACTGAACGATTCAGGAACCCCCTTTACCCCTCTGCCATCAGAGAGGGGTTCCAGGACCCTGAAGACACACACTGAGCGATTCAGGAACAGCTTCTTCCCCTCTGCCACGAGGGAGGAGGTACTGGAGCCTGAATACACACACTCAACGAATCAGGAACAGCTTCTTCCCCTCTGCCACGAGGGAGGAGGTACTGGAGCCTGAAGGCCCACATTCAACAATTCAGGAACAGCCTCTTCGCCTCTGCCACGAGGGAGGAGGTACTGGAGCCTGAAGGCCCACATTCAACAATTCAGGAACAGCCTCTTCGCCTCTGCCATCAGGGAGGGGGTACAGGAGCCTGAAGACAAACACTCAGCGTTTCAGGGACAGCTTCTTCCCGTCTGCCATCAGGGAGTGGGTACAGGAGCCTGAAGGTCCACACTCAATGATTCAGGAACAGCTTCTTCCCCTCTGCCATCAGGGAGGAGGTACAGGAGCCTGAAGGCCCACACTCTGCGATTCAGGAACAGCCTCTTCCCCTCTGCCATCAGGGAGGGGGTACAGGAGCCTGAAGAGACACACTCAATGGTTCAGGAACACCTTCTCCCCTCTGCCATCAGGGAGGGGGAACAGGAGCCTGAAGACACACACTCAACGGTTCAGGAACACCTTCTCCCCTCTGCCATCAGGGAGGGGCACAGGAGCCTGAAGACTCACACTCAGCGATTCAGGAACAGCATCTTCCCCTCTGCCATCAGTGAGGAGGTACAGGAGACTGAAGGCCCACACTGAACGATTCAGGAACAGCCTTTACCCCTCTGCCATCAGGGAGGGGTTCCAGGAGCCTGAAGACACACACTCAATGATTCAAGAGCAGCTTCTTCCCCTCTGCCATCAGGGAGGAGGTACAGGAGCCTTAAAGCCCACACTAAACGATTCAGGAAAAGCCTTTACCCCTCTGCCATCAGGGAGGGGTTCCAGGACCCTGAAGACAGACACTGAGCGATTCAGGAACAGCTTCTTCCCCTCTGCCACCAGGGAGGAGGTACAGGAGCCTGAAGACACACATTCAGCGATTCAAGAACAGCTTCTTCTCCTCTGCCATCGGGGAGGAGGTACAGGAGACTGAAGACACACACTTGATGTTTCAGGAACAGCTTCTTCCCCTCTGCCATCAGGGAGGAGGTACAGGAGCCTGAAGACACACACTCTGCGATTCAGGAACAGCTTCTTCCCCTCTGCCATCAGGGAGGAGGTACAGGAGCCTGAAGACACACATTCAGCGATTCAGGAACAGCTTCTTCCCCTCTGCCATCAGGGAGGAGGTACAGGAGCCTGAAGACACACACTTGATGTTTCAGGAACAGCTTCTTCCCCTCTGCCATCAGGGAGGAGGTACAGGAGCCTGAAGACACACACTCAATGATTCAGGAACAGCTTCTTCCCCTCTGCCATCAGGGAGGGGGGACAGGAGCCTGAAGGTCCACACTCAATGATTCAGGAACAGCTTCTTCTCCTCTGCCATCAGGGAGGAGGTACAGGAGCCTGAAGGCCCACACTCTGCGATTCAGGAACAGCCTCTTCCCCTCTGCCATCAGGGAGGGGGTACAGGAGCCTGAAGAGACACACTCAACGGTTCAGGAACACCTTCTCCCCTCTGCCATCAGGGAGGGGGAACAGGAGCCTGAAGACACACACTCAACGGTTCAGGAACACCTTCTCCCCTCTGCCATCAGGGAGGGGGCACAGGAGCCTGAAGACTCACACTCAGCGATTCAGGAACAGCATCTTCCCCTCTGCCATCAGTGAGGAGGTACAGGAGCCTGAAGGCCCACACTCGACGATTCAGGAACAGCTTCTTCCCCTCTGCCATCAGGGAGGGGTTCCAGGAGCCTGAAGACACACACTCAATGATTCAAGAGCAGCTTCTTCCCCTCTGCCATCAGGGAGGAGGTACAGGAGCCTTAAAGCCCACACTAAACGATTCAGGAAAAGCCTTTACCCCTCTGCCATCAGGGAGGGGTTCCAGGACCCTGAAGACAGACACTGAGCGATTCAGGAACAGCTTCTTCCCCTCTGCCACCAGGGAGGAGGTACAGGAGCCTGAAGACACACATTCAGCGATTCAAGAACAGCTTCTTCTCCTCTGCCATCGGGGAGGAGGTACAGGAGACTGAAGACACACACTTGATGTTTCAGGAACAGCTTCTTCCCCTCTGCCATCAGGGAGGAGGTACAGGAGCCTGAAGACACACACTCTGCGATTCAGGAACAGCTTCTTCCCCTCTGCCATCAGGGAGGAGGTACAGGAGCCTGAAGACACACATTCAGCGATTCAGGAACAGCTTCTTCCCCTCTGCCATCAGGGAGGAGGTACAGGAGCCTGAAGACACACACTTGATGTTTCAGGAACAGCTTCTTCCCCTCTGCCATCAGGGAGGAGGTACAGGAGCCTGAAGACACACACTCAATGATTCAGGAACAGCTTCTTCCCCTCTGCCATCAGGGAGGGGGGACAGGAGCCTGAAGGTCCACACTCAATGATTCAGGAACAGCTTCTTCTCCTCTGCCATCAGGGAGGAGGTACAGGAGCCTGAAGGCCCACACTCTGCGATTCAGGAACAGAGTCTTCCCCTTTGCCATCAGGGAGGGGGTACAGGAGCCTGAAGAGACACACTCAACGGTTCAGGAACACCTTCTCCCCTCTGCCATCAGGGAGGGGGAACAGGAGCCTGAAGACACACACTCAACGGTTCAGGATCACCTTCTCCCCTCTGCCATCAGGGAGGGGGCACAGGAGCCTGAAGACTCACACTCAGCGATTCAGGAACAGCATCTTCCCCTCTGCCATCAGTGAGGAGGTACAGGAGCCTGAAGGCCCACACTCGACGATTCAGGAACAGCTTCTTCCCCTCTGCCATCAGGGAGGGGGTACAGGAGCATGAAGACACACACTCAATGATTCAGGAACAGCTTCTTCCCCCTGCCATCAGCTGGGGGGTTCAGGAGCCTGAAGATACACACTGTGCGATTCAGGAACAGCTTCTTCCCCTCTGCCATCCGGGAGGGGGTACTGGCGCCTGAAGGCCCACACTCAACAATTCAGGAACAGCCTCTTCCCGTCTGCCATCAGGGAGTGGGTACAGGAGCCTGAAGGTCCACACTCAATGATTCAGGAACAGCTTCTTCCCCTCTGCCATCAGGGAGGAGGTACAGGAGCCTGAAGGCCCACACTCTGCGATTCAGGAACAGCCTCTTCCCCTCTGCCATCAGGGAGGGGGTACAGGAGCCTGAAGAGACACACTCAATGGTTCAGGAACACCTTCTCCCCTCTGCCATCAGGGAGGGGGAACAGGAGCCTGAAGACACACACTCAACGGTTCAGGAACACCTTCTCCCCTCTGCCATCAGGGAGGGGCACAGGAGCCTGAAGACTCACACTCAGCGATTCAGGAACAGCATCTTCCCCTCTGCCATCAGTGAGGAGGTACAGGAGACTGAAGGCCCACACTGAACGATTCAGGAACAGCCTTTACCCCTCTGCCATCAGGGAGGGGTTCCAGGAGCCTGAAGACACACACTCAATGATTCAAGAGCAGCTTCTTCCCCTCTGCCATCAGGGAGGAGGTACAGGAGCCTTAAAGCCCACACTAAACGATTCAGGAAAAGCCTTTACCCCTCTGCCATCAGGGAGGGGTTCCAGGACCCTGAAGACAGACACTGAGCGATTCAGGAACAGCTTCTTCCCCTCTGCCACCAGGGAGGAGGTACAGGAGCCTGAAGACACACATTCAGCGATTCAAGAACAGCTTCTTCTCCTCTGCCATCGGGGAGGAGGTACAGGAGACTGAAGACACACACTTGATGTTTCAGGAACAGCTTCTTCCCCTCTGCCATCAGGGAGGAGGTACAGGAGCCTGAAGACACACACTCTGCGATTCAGGAACAGCTTCTTCCCCTCTGCCATCAGGGAGGAGGTACAGGAGCCTGAAGACACACATTCAGCGATTCAGGAACAGCTTCTTCCCCTCTGCCATCAGGGAGGAGGTACAGGAGCCTGAAGACACACACTTGATGTTTCAGGAACAGCTTCTTCCCCTCTGCCATCAGGGAGGAGGTACAGGAGCCTGAAGACACACACTCAATGATTCAGGAACAGCTTCTTCCCCTCTGCCATCAGGGAGGGGGGACAGGAGCCTGAAGGTCCACACTCAATGATTCAGGAACAGCTTCTTCTCCTCTGCCATCAGGGAGGAGGTACAGGAGCCTGAAGGCCCACACTCTGCGATTCAGGAACAGCCTCTTCCCCTCTGCCATCAGGGAGGGGGTACAGGAGCCTGAAGAGACACACTCAACGGTTCAGGAACACCTTCTCCCCTCTGCCATCAGGGAGGGGGAACAGGAGCCTGAAGACACACACTCAACGGTTCAGGAACACCTTCTCCCCTCTGCCATCAGGGAGGGGGCACAGGAGCCTGAAGACTCACACTCAGCGATTCAGGAACAGCATCTTCCCCTCTGCCATCAGTGAGGAGGTACAGGAGCCTGAAGGCCCACACTCGACGATTCAGGAACAGCTTCTTCCCCTCTGCCATCAGGGAGGGGGTACAGGAGCATGAAGACACACACTCAATGATTCAGGAACAGCTTCTTCCCCCTGCCATCAGCTGGGGAGTTCAGGAGCCTGAAGATACACACTGTGCGATTCAGGAACAGCTTCTTCCCCTCTGCCATCAGGGAGGGGGTACTGGCGCCTGAAGGCCCACACTCAACAATTCAGGAACAGCCTCTTCACCTCTGCCATCAGGGAGGGGGTTCAGGAGCCTGAAGACAAACACTCAGCGATTCAGGAACAGCTTCTTCCCCTCTGCCATCAGGGAGGGGGTACTGGCGCCTGAAGGCCCACACTCAACAATTCAGGAACAGCCTCTTCCCCTCTGCCATCAGGGAGTGGGTACAGGAGCCTGAAGGCCCACACTCAATGATTCAGGAACAGCTTCTTCCCCTCTGCCATCAGGGAGGAAGTACAGGAGCCTGAAGGCCCACACTCAATGATTCAGGAACAGCTTCTTCCCCTCTGCCATCAGGGAAGAAGTACAGGAGCCTGAAGGCCCACACTCAATGATTCAGTAACAGCTTCTTCCCCTCTGCCATCAGGGTGGAGGTACAGGAGCCTGAAGTCCCACACTCTGCGATTCAGGAACAGCTTCTTCCCCTCTGCCATCAGGGAGGAGGAACAGGAGCCTGAAAGCCCACACTGAACGACTCAGGAAAAGCCTTTACCCCTCTGCCCTCAGGGAGGGGTTCCAGGACCCTGAAGACAGACACTGAGCGATTCAGGAACAGCTTCTTCCCCTCTGCCACCAGGGAGGAGGTACCGGAGCCTGAAGACACACATTCAGCGATTCAAGAACAGCTTCTTCTCCTCTGCCATCGGAGAGGAGGTACAGGAGCCTGAAGACACACACTTGATGTTTCAGGAACAGCTTCTTCCCCTCTGCCATCAGGGAGGAGGTACAGGAGCCTGAAGACACACACTTGATGTTTCAGGAACAGCTTCTTCCCCTCTGCCATCGGGGAGGAGGTACAGGAGCCTGAAGACACACACTCAGCGATTCAGGAACAGCTTCTTCCCCTCTGCCATCAGGGAGGAGGTACAGGAGCCTGAAGACACACATTCAGCGATTCAGGAACAGCTTCTTCCCCTCTGCCATCAGGGAGGAGGTACAGGAGCCTGAAGACACACACTTGATGTTTCAGGAATAGCTTCTTCCCCTCTGCCATCAGGGAGGAGGTACAGGAGCCTGAAGTACACACACTCAATGATTCAGGAACAGCTTCTTCCCCTCTGCCATCAGGGATGGGGTACAGGTGCCTGAACACACACTCAGCAATTCAGGGACAGCTTCTTCCCCTCTGCCATCAGGGAGGGGTTACAGGAGCCTGAAGACACACACTCAATGATTCAGGAACAGCTTCTTCCCCCTGCCATCAGCTAGGGGGTACAGGAGCCTGAAGATACACACTGTGCGATTCAGGAACAGCTTCTACCCCTCTGCCATAATGGAGGGTGTCAAGGAGCCTCAAGACACACACTCAATGATTCAGTAACAGCTTCTTCCCCTCTGCCATCAGCGAGGGGGTACAGGAGCATGAAGGCCCACACTCTGCGATTCAGTAACAGCTTCTTCCCCTCTGCCATCAGGGAGGAGGTACAGGAGCCAGAAGGCCCACACTGAACGATTCAGGAACAGCCTTTACCCCTCTGCCATCAGGGAGGGGTTCCAGGATCCTGAAGACAGACACTGAGCGATTCAGGAACAGCTTCTTCCCCTCTGCCACCAGGGAGGAGGTACAGGAGCCTGAAGACACACTCAGCAATTCAGGAACAGCTTCTTCCCCCTGCCATCAGCTAGGGGGTACAGGAGCCTGAAGATACACACTGTGCGATTCAGGAACAGCTTCTTCCCCTCTGCCATCAGGGAGGGGGTACTGGAGCCTGAAGGCCCACACTCAACAATTCAGGAACAGCCACGTCGCCTCTGCCATCAGGGAGGGGGTACAGGAGCCTGAAGACAAACACTCAGCGATTCAGGGACAGCTTCTTCCCCTCTGCCATCAGGTAGCGGGTACAGGAGCCTGAAGGCCCACACTCAATGATTCAGGAACAGCTTCTTCCCCTCTGCCATCAGGGAGGAGGAACAGGAGCCTGAAGGCCCACACTCGACAATTCAGGAACAGCTACTTCCCCTCTGCCATAACGGAGGGTGTCAAGGAGCCTCAAGACACACACTCAATGATTCAGGAACAGCTTCTTTCCCTCTGCCATCAGGGAGGAGGTACAGGAGCCTGAAGACACACACTGAGCAATTCAGGAACAGCTTCTTCCTCTCTGCCATCAGGGTGGAGGTACAGGAGCCTGAAGGCCCACACTCTGCGATTCAGGAACAGCTTCTTTCCCTCTGCCATCAGTGAGGAGGTACAGGAGCCTGAAGGCCCACACTCGACGATTCAGGAACAGATTCTTCCCCCTGCCATCAGCTGGGGGGTTCAGGAGCCTGAAGATAAACACTGTGCGATTCAGGAACAGCTTCTTCCCCTCTGCCATCAGGGAGGGGGTACTGGCGCCTGAAGGCCCACACTCAACAATTCAGGAACAGCCTCTTCGCCTCTGCCATCAGGGAGGGGGTACAGGAGCCTGAAGACAAACACTCAGCGATTCAGGAACAGCTTCTTCCCCTCTGCCATCAGGGAGGGGGTACTGGCGCCTGAAGGCCCACACTCAACAATTCAGGAACAGCCTCTTCCCCTCTGCCATCAGGGAGTGGGTACAGGAGCCTGAAGGCCCACACAATGATTCAGGAACAGCTTCTTCCCCTCTGCCATCAGGGAGGAAGTACAGGAGCCTGAAGGCCCACACTCAATGATTCAGGAACAGCTTCTTCCACTCTGCCATCAGGGAAGAGGTACAGGAGCCTGAAGGCCCACACTCAATGATTCAGTAACAGCTTCTTCCCCTCTGCCATCAGCGTGGAGGTACAGGAGCCTGAAGTCCCACACTCTGCGATTCAGGAACAGCTTCTTCCCCTCTGCCATCAGGGAGGAGGAACAGGAGCCTGAAAGCCCACACTGAACGACTCAGGAAAAGCCTTTACCCCTCTGCCCTCAGGGAGGGGTTCCAGGACCCTGAAGACAGACACTGAGCGATTCAGGAACAGCTTCTTCCCCTCTGCCACCAGGGAGGAGGTACCGGAACCTGAAGACACACATTCAGCGATTCAAGAACAGCTTCTTCTCCTCTGCCATCGGAGAGGAGGTACAGGAGCCTGAAGACTCACACTTGATGTTTCAGGAACAGCTTCTTCCCCTCTGCCATCAGGGAGGAGGTACAGGAGCCTGAAGACACACACTTGATGTTTCAGGAACAGCTTCTTCCCCTCTGCCATCGGGGAGGAGGTACAGGAGCCTGAAGACACACACTCAGCGATTCAGGAACAGCTTCTTCCCCTCTGCCATCAGGGAGGAGGTACAGGAGCCTGAAGACACACATTCAGCGATTCAGGAACAGCTTCTTCCCCTCTGCCATCAGGGAGGAGGTACAGGAGCCTGAAGACACACACTTGATGTTTCAGGAACAGCTTCTTCCCCTCTGCCATCAGGGAGGAGGTACAGGAGCCTGAAGTACACACACTCAATGATTCAGGAACAGCTTCTTCCCCTCTGCCATCAGGGATGGGGTACAGGAGCCTGAAGACACACTCAGCAATTCAGGGACAGCTTCTTCCCCTCTGCCTTCAGGGAGGGGTTACAGGAGCCTGAAGACACACACTCAATGATTCAGGAACAGCTTCTTCCCCCTGCCATCAGCTAGGGGGTACAGGAGCCTGAAGATACACACTGTGCGATTCAGGAACAGCTTCTACCCCTCTGCCATAAGGGAGGGTGTCAAGGAGCCTCAAGACACACACTCAATGATTCAGTAACAGCTTCTTCCCCTCTGCCATCAGCGAGGGGGTACAGGAGCATGAAGGCCCACACTCTGCGATTCAGTAACAGCTTCTTCCCCTTTGCCATCAGGGAGGAGGTACAGGAGCCAGAAGGCCCACACTGAACAATTCAGGAACAGCCTTTACCCCTCTGCCATCAGGGAGGGGTTCCAGGATCCTGAAGACAGACACTGAGCGATTCAGGAACAGCTTCTTCCCCTCTGCCACCAGGGAGGAGGTACAGGAGCCTGAAGACACACTCAGCAATTCAGGAACAGCTTCTTCCCCCTGCCATCAGCTAGGGGGTACAGGAGCCTGAAGATACACACTGTGCGATTCAGGAACAGCTTCTTCCCCTCTGCCATCAGGGAGGGGGTACTGGAGCCTGAAGGCCCACACTCAACAATTCAGGAACAGCCACGTCGCCTCTGCCATCAGGGAGGGGGTACAGGAGCCTGAAGACAAACACTCAGCGATTCAGGGACAGCTTCTTCCCCTCTGCCATCAGGTAGCGGGTACAGGAGCCTGAAGGCCCACACTCAATGATTCAGGAACAGCTTCTTCCCCTCTGCCATCAGGGAGGAGGAACAGGAGCCTGAAGGCCCACACTCGACAATTCAGGAACAGCTACTTCCCCTCTGCCATAACGGAGGGTGTCAAGGAGCCTCAAGACACACACTCAATGATTCAGGAACAGCTTCTTTCCCTCTGCCATCAGGGAGGAGGTACAGGAGCCTGAAGACACACACTGAGCAATTCAGGAACAGCTTCTTCCTCTCTGCCATCAGGGTGGAGGTACAGGAGCCTGAAGGCCCACACTCTGCGATTCAGGATCAGCTTCTTCCCCTCTGCCATCAGTGAGGAGGTACAGGAGCCTGAAGGCCCACACTCGACGATTCAGGAACAGCTTCTTCCCCTCTGCCATCAGGGAGGGGGTACAGGACCATGAAGACACACACTCAATGATTCAGGAACAGCTTCTTCCCCCTGCCATCAGCTGGGGGGTTCAGGAGCCTGAAGATAAACACTGTGCGATTCAGGAACAGCTTCTTCCCCTCTGCCATCAGCGAGGGGGTACTGGCGCCTGAAGGCCCACACTCAACAATTCAGGAACAGCCTCTTCGCCTCTGCCATCAGGGAGGGGGTACAGGAGCCTGAAGACAAACACTCAGCGATTCAGGAACAGCCTCTTCCCCTCTGCCATCAGGGAGGAGGTACAGGAGCCTGAAGGCCCACACTCAATGATTCAGTAACAGCTTCTTCCCCTCTGCCCTCAGGGAGGGTGTCAAGTAGCCTCAAGACACACACTCAATGATTCAGGAACAGCTTCTTCCCCTCTGCCATCAGGGTGGAGGAACAGGAGCCTGAAGGCCCACACTCTGCGATTCAGGAACAGCTTCTTCCCCTCTGCCATCAGGGAGGAGGAACAGGAGCCTGAAGACACACTCTCAACTGTTCAGGAACACCTTCTCCCCTCTGCCATCAGGGAGGGGGCACAGGAGCCTGAAGACTCACACTCAGCGATTCAGGGACAGCTTCTTCCCCTCTGCCAAGAGGGTGGAGGTACAGGAGACTGAAGGCCCACACTGAACAATTCAGGAACAGCCTTTACCCCTCTGCCATCAGGGAGGGGTTCCAGGAGCCTGAAGACACACACTGAGCGATTCAGAAACAGCTTCTTCCCCTCTGCCACCAGGGAGGAGGTACAGGAGCCTGAAGACTCACACTCAGCGATTCAGGAACAGCTTCTTCCCCTCTGCCACCAGGGAGGAGGTACAGGAGCCTGAAGGCACACTCAGCAATTCAGGGACAGCTTCTTCCCGTCTGCCATCAGGGAGTGGGTACAGGAGCCTGAAGGCCCACACTCAATGATTCAGAAACAGCTTCTTCCCCTCTGCCATCAGGGTGGAGGTACAGTAGCCTGAAGGCCCACACTCTGCGATTCAGGAACAGCTTCTTCCCCTCTGCCATCAGGGAGGAGGAACAGGAGCCTGAAGGCCCACACTCGACGATTCAGGAACAGCCTCTTCCCCTCTGCCATCAGGGAGGGGGTACAGGAGCCTGAAGAGACACACTCAACTGTTCAGGAACTGCCTCTTCCCCTCTGCCATCAGGGATGGGGTACAGGAGCCTGAAGACACTCTCAGCAATTCAGGAACAGCTTCTTCCCCCTGCCATCAGCTAGGGGGTACAGGAGCCTGAAGATACACACTGTGCGATTCAGGAACAGCTTCTTCCCCTCTGCCATCAGGGAGGGGGTACTGGAGCCTGAAGGCCCACACTCAACAATTCAGGAACAGCCACGTCGCCTCTGCCATCAGGGAGGGGGTACAGGAGCCTGAAGGCCCACACACGACAATTCAGGAACAGCTACTTCCCCTCTGCCATAAGGGAGGGTGTCAAGGAGCCTCAAGACACTCACTCAATGATTCAGTAACAGCTTCTTTCCCTCCGCCATCAGGGAGGAGGTACAGGAGCCTGAAGACTCACACTCAGCGATTCAGGAACAGCTTCTTCCCCTCTGCCATCAGTGAGGAGGTACAGGAGCCTGAGGGCCCACACTCGATGATTCAGGAACAGCTTCTTCCCCTCTGCCATCAGGGAGGGGGTACAGGAGCATGAAGACACACACTCAATTATTCAGGAACAGCTTCTTCCCCCTGCCATCAGCTGGGCGGTTCAGGAGCCTGAAGATACACACTGTGCGATTCAGGAACAGCTTCTTCCCCTCTGCCATCAGGGAGGGGGTACTGGCGCCTGAAGGCCCACACTCAACAATTCAGAAACAGCTTCTTCCCCTCTGCCATCAGGGAGGGGGAACAGGAGCCTGAAGACACACTCTCAACGGTTCAGGAACAGCTTCTTCCCCTCTGCCATCAGGGAGGGGGCACAGGAGACTGAAGACTCACACTGAGCGATTCAGAAACAGCTTCTTCCCCTCTGCCACCAGGGAGGAGGTACAGGAGCCTGAAGACTCACACTCAGCGAATCAGGAACAGCTTCTTCCCCTCTGCCACCAGGGAGGAGGTACAGGAGCCTGAAGACACACTCAGCAATTCAGGAACAGCTTCTTCCCCCTGCCATCCGGCAGTGGGTACAGGAGCCTGAAGGCCCACACTCAATGATTCAGGAACAGCTTCTTCCCCTCTGCCCTCAGGGTGGAGGTACAGGAGCCTGAAGAAACACACTGAGCAATTCAGGAACAGCTTCTTCCCCTCTGCCATAAGGGAGGGTGTCAAGGAGCCTCAAGACACAAACTCAATGATTCAGGAACAGCTTC